>NC_139986.1:1175000-1452500 GCF_963993115.1 Abramis brama | reverse complement strand
ATCCATCCATCCATCATAAAGTGCTCCACACGGATCCAGTGGTGAATAAAGGCCTTCTGAAGTGAAGCCATGTGTTTGTGTAAGAATAATATCCATATTTAAAACTTTATAAACTAAAAGAACTAGCTTCCAACAGAAGGCCTTGTATTCGTCTGAAAGAAGAAAGTCATTTACACAGAGGATGATTTAAGGGTGAGTAAATCATGGGCTAATTTTTATTTTTGGGTGAACTATTCCTTTAATTATAAAATCAATAAATAACCATTTGGACATTAATAGGATGCATCTCTATATTTTTAGATTTTTTTCCTCCAATCACAGCTCTTGCATTTTTCACCATGCAAAATTACTTGACCGTTGATCCTTCCAGTTCCTCTCAAGCAGAACCCAGCTGACATTTAATACAACCCCATGGGCTATAATTAATTTTCCAAGGTATGGCGTATTCAATAAACCCCCTTAGGCTTGTAGTTCTCATTTGACTAATGCATATGCTATTAGCAATGAGTAAGTATTAGGCAAATCTATATTTACAAGCCGATGAGACTGTGGTAGCGTGACACGCTGGTTAAGTGGAAGAGGTCAGTGGCGTTTGCACACAACGGCTCACAGAAGAAGCCAACAGACTGAGATCCGAGATACTAATACACTCGTACTAATACTACACTGCACACGATGATTGACAAGATCCTCCTGTCACTGGGAAGGATGCTGAGGATACTGATTCCTCTTCCACAGCGAGCCACTAAAGCTGGCTATGGCATCGTTTGTTTCTCTAGTTCAAGGTTGTTCTTCTTCAAATCTGTCCTTTTCAGTGTATTGCAGATCCACCCACACTGTACAGAACTGCAGATATGTGAGTTTGATTCACAAGAATTCAGTGGACTATAATCCTATTAATAGTGATGATGTAACCTACCTTTCCTGGTGACATTTCCCTTGTTTTCTTTCTCCACGCCATTAGAAAGTGAATACCCTTTTTCATCATATTGACGTCATCCAACAAAGATGCGAAGATCTGATCTATTTTAGAGTCTGTGCCGTATTAAGCATTCAGAGAAATCTGAGGCAGTGAAAAATAGGTTACATGTTAAAGTCCCCCTGTAGTCAACAATTTTACTCGACACCCTTGCCTCATTTAGTATGCGTGGTTCTATGAATATGCAAATGAGCCCCACCTCCACTCACTCACAGCCGCTCAGAGATCCACTCGTTGGCGATCACACGTTGAGCTGGGGTGTGTTTCCAATACAACGACGTATCTCGCTGCTTCACTACTATAGTGCGATGCATCGTTGAAGAAATCATCTAGCTAGTCTCGACTGTTTCCCGAAACCGTATCGTCGCAAATTGGTCGTTCAACCACGTTAGTTAATGATGTCACGCAGTTATTGGAGTAATAACTTCTTTTAATTAATCTGTTTGAGATCAAATTAATGCAAGATGTTTTGCTTTAGATTACGAACACGGCATCTGAAGAATAATGATTCACCACGTAGCTGGTTAACCTGGTTCATGGCTTATAATAAATTATAACTCTTTAACAAAAACTTTTTTTAACTCCCTATGGGAAAAATGAATTGAATGAAATCAAAGTCTCACCCT
The DNA here is from genome assembly GCF_963993115.1 of Abramis brama. NCBI lineage: Eukaryota > Metazoa > Chordata > Actinopteri > Cypriniformes > Leuciscidae > Abramis > Abramis brama. The sequence goes on along the minus strand of NC_139986.1, from coordinate 1,450,895 downwards.
ATATGTGTTACATATACAGTAAAGAGGGAAGTCTCACCCTATATGTGTTACATATACAGTAAAGAGGGAAGTCTCATCCTATGTGTTACATATACAGTAAAGAGGGAAGTCTCATCCTATGTGTTACATATACAGTAAAGAGGCAAGTCTCACCCTATATGTGTTACATATACAGTAAAGAGGGAAGTCTCACCCTATATGTGTTACATATACAGTAAAGGGGCAAGTCTCACCCTATATGTGTTACATATACAGTAAAGAGGGAAGTCTCACCCTATGTGTTACATATACAGTAAAGAGGGAAGTCTCACCCTATATGTTACATATACAGTAAAGAGGGAAGTCTCACCCTATGTGTTACATATACAGTAAAGAGGGAAGTCTCATCCTATGTGTTACATATACAGTAAAGAGGGAAGTCTCATCCTATGTGTTACATATACAGTAAAGAGGCAAGTCTCACCCTATATGTGTTACATATACAGTAAAGGGGCAAGTCTCACCCTATGTGTTACATATACAGTAAAGAGGGAAGTCTCACCCTATATGTGTTACATATACAGTAAAGAGGGAAGTCTCACCCTATATGTGTTACATATACAGTAAAGAGGCAAGTCTCACCCTATATGTTACATATACAGTAAAGAGGGAAGTCTCACCCTATATGTGTTACATATACAGTAAAGAGGCAAGTCTCACCCTATATGTGTTACATATACAGTAAAGAGGGAAGTCTCACCCTGTATGTGTTACATATACAGTAAAGAGGGAAGTCTCACTTTATATGTGTTACATATACAGTAAAGAGGGAAGTCTCACCTTATATGTGTTACATATACAGTAAAGCGTTTCTGCAATGCTTTACCAAAGTTACACTTGGTCTTGCTAAATTGGCAACAAAGTTTTTGGCCTAATGTCATCATTGTATTGAAAGTGTTTGCAATGAATAAAGCCTTTAGCCAGTGAAAGACATTTGAATATTTATCCAATCTCTGGCCTGTAGAAGTTATTGTGAAGGTCATCAGTAGTCGACGTGGGCTTCGTCTTATCTGCATGATGTGCAGCAGAGAGAGACTTATCAGACCAGGTATAAAATATTAATACTGAGAGCACTATAATAAATATCACAGATGCTGAACACAATTTACATTTCTGCCACCATCATCAGTCTAGAAAAAGCGTAATTATTTCTGCATGCACGCTGCTCTGCTCAAAGGATTGTGTGTGGGGAGCAAGTCTTTAAGTACCTGTGCTGCTTTCCTCACGTTAAAATGCTGATTTAAGGTTTTACTGGAGTGGGGCTCAAACACACACTGCATCTTCGGTCGACCCCGTCACTGAATGTCTAGGGTTTGCTTCTGTTTATAGCCAGAGACTCACTTCACTAGGTTTAGAGACACTGCTGGATTAATGAGAACAGAAATGATCTGCTGTCCATCAAACCGTCACATATGCAGCTCTCTAGATTTGAGAGGATCCGCATTTGTCGACTCAATCTGTTCTGTGACAGTGAGGCGTTAAACACTGAGTCCATGGGACTGACAACATGCGCTGACCTGGTTTGTATGAAGAACACTCTTGTCCTGAAAACAAAGTTCAATTGAATCATATCTTAAGGTTTGCAAGTGTGATTTTATTGTGTGAACACAACAGCTATAGCAAAAATAAGATGATCAGATTTGGTTTGGACAATGCACAAAAAATATTCCAATTTAAGAGGGTTTTAATCCATGCATATACATTAATTATTACATTAACATATATACACATATATTAGCAGCTAATATGTGTGTGTGTGTGTGTGTGTGTGTGTGTGTGTGCGCGAGAGATTGCGAGAGAGTTTGTGTGTGTGTGTGAGAGTGTGTTGGAGAGTCTGGCTGTGTGTGTGTGTGTGTGTGTGTGTGTGTGTGTGTTTACAGACAATTAAACATGAAAACAGTTAGTTCTCATTTTTCTTTTTGAAAAATCCATTAAGTGCAACAGTGTGCAATATATGGATATGGAATATGGAAGTCGTATTGCAAACTGTTTTTATAACAAACACAAATAGGCGAAAACTGATTTTTTTAGCATAACATTTTGTTGTTCTTCTTGACAGTCGCAGAGAGCGATCTCGTTTGTTATATTTTTCCAAATGCTGGTCTCAGTCTCACGCCTCTGTGCGCGCGAGCGACGGGGAGCGCGTGAGTGAGAGCCGCAGAGAGAGAGAGAGAGAGAGAGAGAGAGAGAGAGAGAGAGAGCATCATTACTCCATCAACACCTCGCAGAGACAGTAGGAGAGTTACCGAGCGAGAGTTGCGGCATGTTTCCCGCTCGGCGTATTCTCTCGGTTTCTGCTTAACGAGCTCAACATTTCTGGAGGACATTTCTTTCCCAGCTCTCTTCGCAATGATGGGGACCTTACATGACAGTATTGGATTTGTGCTCTTTTCCTGTTTGTCCATTCAAGTTGGATTTTCTCTTGATGGTAAGAACATTTTACGGCTGAGAATAGATACTTTTTAATGCATCTATCCGCAATGGTATACACCGTTAATAACTTTAAAATTTCAACCATTATCAGCAGCAACTGAAAATATGCTCTCAGTGTCTATTTTACATTTAAAATGATTGCTGCATATATTTGTGTGGTAATCTTTAAATAATAAGTGGCAAAAGTTGAGCCTAAGCGATCCCGATGTCCGCGAGGCGTGATAGAAAAATCAACTGTTGATTTCTGGGAACTCGTAAGATCTCGGATCTGTCCTTCTGCACATGAACCCTGAGCTCTTGTCCAGCGTTAAAGGTAGTAAAGGGTAATTTTGAAGGAACCGCACGCGCGACTTGCATGTCAAGTGGTGATGATCCGGTAAACGGACTGCGGCTGTTCAGCACCACGAACAGCTCCAGCTCCCGGTAAACACAGTAAACCCGTTCAGCACCACGGACAGTTCCAGCACCCGGTAAACACAGTAAACCCGTTCAGCACCACGGACAGTTCCAGCACCCGGTAAACCCGGTAGAGGAGCAGGAGTCCTTCATTTACTGCCGTGTAACAAAGAGCTAATCTGCTGTACGAACCCGACGATATTATAGTCTGGAAGTATTCATTAAATTTCACCCAACCAGAAGATTTGACTAGTTGAAAAAAAAAAAAAAAAAAAAAAAAAAGAGGAAATGTGTATATATATATATATATATATATATATATATATATATATAGTGTGTGTGTGTGTGTGTGTGTGTGTGTGTGAGAGAGAGAGAGAGAGAGAGAGAGAGAGAGAGAGAGTGTGTGTGTGTGAATATATATATATATATATATATATATATATATATATATATAAACATCAACGACATTTTTATTTTCATATTTTATAATTTATTATATTATTATTATTTATATATATATAAACATATATATATATAAACATCAACGACATTTTTATTTTCATATTTTATAATTTATTATATTATTATTATTTGTTTATATATATATATATATATATATAAACAAATAATAATAATATAATAAATTATAAAATATGAAAATAAAAATGTCTTTAATGTTTATATATGTATATATAATCAAACAAAAAATAATAATACATTAAATTATAAAATATAAATCAAATAGACATTTTAATGTTCATATTTTATTATTATTGTATTGATTATGTATTTTATTTTAACTTTGTGATTTCTAATGAAATCAGAAGAGAAAAAACATTTAAAAAATATTTTCATTAATTTATTATATCATAATTTCAATAAAATATTATATAAAAATATAAGATTTGAGTATAATCACTGGTAGACTGTCTTTCTTTAATCTCAGGTTAACTGGCTACATCTCTCTTGCAGGAAAATTTACTGATTTCCCTTCTAACATCACAGCAAGGGAAGGGCAGAACATCGAAATGGCATGTGCCTTTCAAAGTGGGATGTCCTCGGTTTACTTAGAGATCCAGTGGTGGTTTATTCGTGCTCCTGAGGAACTGATCACGAGCGAGGAGGACGAGGACGACACGGAGGTAAGAACATTTCATGCAAGGGTTTAACGAAGGGTTAATTGTTCATAACGTCATTCCAGCTTACAGGAGAAATCTAAGTATCCTCGGCACGTTGCATGAATTTAATCCCGTTTTGTCGCACATACGATATGCATCACTTTCATCCACCCACTCTGTTGCACTTTTAATTGATTGAATGAACTGTTTTTTTAATTTGTCGCTGAAACGTTGTGTTTTATACTGCTATATTTCTCTTCTGCTGCTATAAGCTTCGCTTGTGATCATTTTGAAAGGCAGATCTTGCAGCATTCCTGTTTTTCTACTCATGCCATGTAATTATAACCCCTAACCCTTCACGTCAAAACACACATTTGCACAGCACGCAATACATGTCAGACTAATCATCTGTTTCGCTCAGGGATGTTGTGTTGCGAGCAGGACCTGAATCACGCTTCATGATTCATAGTGAATCCAAGACTCCTCAGGCTTTGAGATCCGCAGATAAATCACTGTGACACTCATTTGGAGATCACTGGTCTTATGAAGGACAAAACACACAAGTGAATGACATCAAGAGTCCGAGTGTGTGCATTAGAGACGCTGAATGTCAACAAGTGTGTGTGTGTGTGTGTGTGTGGCCTTTGTTTGCATTCAACATGTCTGTGTGACGACATGTTTAAAGACAACATGTTTGCGTGCATCAAATGATCTGAGTCACGGCTTGCGTATTAACATGTTGTTCTCTGGCAGGATGAGAGATGTCTTCAGGCTGACACACAGTATAGTCAGTTGTTGCAGATGCAGTTCAACATTCAGCGAGAGCATTTGGCAGTTCGCTGACATTAAAACAAGTTTATTTTCCCGTTTGATAAAAGCCTTTTGTTTGCACAGGAAGAAAAACATCCCTTTTTTGTTCCTGCTCAGATTTAATTCTGCTATTACTAAAGCGGTGTTGTCTCTCATCATGCACATATCATCGAGGCTTTGATCCAGGGGATGGGAGAAGCTTCGATGTCTGAATCTCATTCTTCTTGGATAATTGTGTGTCAAATGACATGCAGAGGAGAAGCCAGCTAATATTCCTGCAGAAAGACATGTGGAATTATGAGACGGTGACGCCGGTCAGTGGTTTCTGATGTCAAGCGTTCAGCTCTGATGGGAATGAGACTCACCGAGAGACGAGTGCTGTTGTTGTGTCACTGTATAATGTATAATGGATATGATCCATAGCCTGAATCTGCAGGCATCGATATTCAGTCAAACCAAAATTTATTCAGACTCCTTCAACATTTCTCACATCATCACAGTTTATTCACTATAGTTCAGACAATGGTAATGAAATATGAGCAGAACTCAGTGGATATTTGACTGGTTTTGTCCGTCCTTCTGTTAGACTGTCTCACACATGAATTATGTTGAATATCTGTCAGCTGGTAAATTTAACTACACAATTAGATAATACCAGTTTAGCTCAACCAATCACCAAGCAATGCTTCATTGTGTTCAGTCTGTGTGTAAAAAGAGCATTAGCAATTAAAGAAAACACACTTCAGCAAAACATGATCAGCTCAAAGTGTCCGAATCATTTTTGGTCCCAAATTTTTAATGAATTTTACTGGTAGTCTCTGTATGGAGAATGTCTTGGTATAATATGTTACAGTTTACTTTATTTTGCTCTCCTCACTTACAGAAATGAACTATAGTGTCCTTGTAAAAAAATATCAAAAATGATATCTGGTATCTGTATAATTTTCGGTTTGACTGTATACAGTGTAATGGCCATTACTAGAGGAATGGTGCTATTGCAGTTTTTCAACTGTTTTTACACACATTTTCAAAACTTTACACACAAATCCAAGAACTGCACACTCAAAATGCTAAATTCCTCACATCTCTTGCAAAATGAAGCACTGCATTCAAAATATCACACACACATCTCAAAAGCAAACATTTGTCTTACGTTGCAAACACCTTTGCCATAATATTATACATTTGGATATATCACATACACACAGTTATTCAAAACCTAAAGCTCTTCTTTCATGAGCTCCTGTGTTCATTTCTGGACAAGATTGAAAGTAGATGTTGAAAAACTCACGGTAAACACGAAAGCAAGATTGAAACCAAACTTTATTTGTTTCACTGTAAGCATTTGTGTTTGTGAATACAGAATTACACAGTCCGAAAAACCTATAACTCGACCTTTGACCTTTTATAGACCTTCTAAAGCCATGATTGGCTGGTGTTCAGGAAAGTGATGAGTGTTTGCACATGTGAGGAGCGTGTGTGTGTGAGTGTGTGTGTGAGGAGTATGTGTGAGTGAGTGTGTGAGGAGTGTGTGTGAGTGTGTGTGTGAGGCTCTGATGAATTACTGTGGTGTTTTGATAGGTTGTGTTTGAAAAAGGAAATCAAGATTAGATTTTTGAAAGCAAAAAGTGTTTTATGAAATTGAAAACTGAGTCGGAGTCGAAATTTGCAGATTCGGTGTGTGGTTCTGGTGTTTGAGTGTCAGAAATTGTGTGACACGTAAGGATTTAGTGTGTTTTGTTTCTGTGGAATAGAACGGTTAATAGTCTTGACTGAGGAACACGTTCTCTGTAATGACACATAAGGACTCGTCTCTGCTCAGGCCACAGCGCTTCACTGGAATCTTCACCGAGCGATTGCTGTCGGCAAAAGTCTCAAATTGGATAAATGGTTGCTGTTAGCGTTTGGATGCTCATTTCTGATGTCCCGAAGCAAGGCAAGAGGTCATTTATCAAAAGAGCCACAGCCCACATAAAATGCAAATGATAATGCAATTTCGAATGCAAAGATCTACTTTATTTGCATACTTATGGGAGCTTCTGGGCTCCAAGTTCATTCGCTGATGGTCTCGTGTGAATTCGCTGGATTTATTTCAGGCAGTCGTGTTCTTTTGTGAACTTTATATACGGCAGTGCTGGGACTTAGGGAAGTTTATTAAAGCACATATTCAGAAAGAGATCAAGACTTTGGGTTGACTGACGTCGCTGACATTTTTAGAATGTGAAGCACTGAATGTGAACGCAGGGAAAATTAGAGACTGTCAAATGTGATTCATCAAACAACATGTTTTTATCATCACTGCTCTTTTGTGCGATGATGACGAGCAATACCTCCAATCATGAAATTACTGCTGTTCTTCACTCATTCAGAGCAGTTTAATCAATAGAAGAGCATTTCAAGTCTAAAACAATTGATTTAGAGAATGCATGATATAGAGTTTATTACCTCACCTGTGTGTATGTGTGTGTGTGTGTGTGTTACCTGTTACCAAAGAAATTATGGTAATAATAAGAATCAAAACTGTGTGAAATAATTTGTCTTTCATGCGAGCTCTACGTAGAAACACAAAAGATTCTCTTCTAAATTGAACCGAATGAAAGAATCGTGCGATTGCGTCCTGTTAGGACAAATGCACTGCTTAAAATAGCATTTGCTTTGCCTTTCTTGATCTTTCTTGGACTTATTTTTTAATGGATAACAGTTCCATTGGCATCTCAGGCGAGAGCATGCGTTCCTCCAGCTGTAGGAGGATAGATCCATCAGCATTATCGTGATATGCAGGTTTGTCGGCTGTGAGACACAGCGGGAGGAACATGCTTCTTCTTCATGACTCACAGGCCCAAATTATTCAGCAGAAGTTTGCGTTATATATCATATGCATGCAGATCCTGAAGGCCTGGATTTCTGTGCTTTAGCTCAGATCTTACACACTTGCCAGATGTAATCTAGATATATAACAGTTCAAAGGGAATGTGAGAAGTAGTATTGCATACTAATGTTCAGCGGCCATGCCACATTCATACACCACCACTCAAAGGGTTTCCAAATAAATCAATGGTTTTATTCAGCCAGGATGCATTAAATAAATGTTGTTCTTTTGAATATTTTATTTATCAAAAAAATCAAGAAAAATAAAATATAATCAACACTGATAATAATCATAAATGTTTCTTGAGCATCAGATCATCATATTAGAATGATTTCTGAAGGATCATGTGACACTGAAGACTGGAGTAATGATGCTGAACATCAGCTTTGATCACAGGAATAAATTACGTAATATTTCACATTATTACTGTGATAAAACTCTGGATCAAAACACAGGCGAAGAAGAAGCAGAAACAAGCGATAGAAGCATTGCTGTAAAATAATGAAATCAACATTGAACATCATATAAATCAAATCTGCCTAATGTTACTGAATGAGATGTCGACCAGGACTGAGAAGCTTTGAGGTGTTGATGAACTCCATCGACTGTTTTAATCATCGTTCTGAATATGATCCGGGCAGTGTCTTTGACAAAAACATAATTTTCTCAGCTTTCTGCTCAACATGTTGCTTTAATGAAACTTTCTCACATTCAAGAATTGTAAATCAAAGAATGCATGATTTGTTTTGTCAGGCTCTGTTCTTTCTTTTGATATATTGTGTCTTCAGATAATCACACAGCAAAATATTGTGGGGGCCATGAAAGTTTTGTGAAAGTGATCAGAAATGCTGGCGGGGAAAGAGTTAAACTGAATGGAAAAGTGAAATGTTGGCTTGGGAACTAGCTAGAATTAAGTTAAAGGATTAGTTCATTTCAGAATTAAGATTTCCTGATAATTTACTCTCTCCCACGTCATCCAAGATGTTCATGTCTTTCTTTCTTCAGTGGAAAAGAAATGAAGGTTTTTGAGGAAAACATTCCAGGATTTTTCTCCATAGTGACTTCAATAGGGTCCAACGGGTTGAAGATCTAAACGTGAGTTTCAGTGCGGCTTCAAAGTCTCGACATGATCCAGCCGAGGAATAAGAGTCTTATCTAGACAAACCAGCCGACATTTTATCACAAAAAATAAAAAAAAATACATTTATATACTTTTTAACCACAAATGCTGGTCTTGCACCAGCTGTGATGCGACACACATTACGTAATCACGTTGAAAGGACACTTGAAGTGACTATATGGAGAACAATCCTGGAATGTTTTCCTCAAAAACCTTCATTTGTTTTCGACATCTCGGCTGATGTGGGGGTGAGTAAATGAAAATGATCAGGAAAGTTCAATTCTGAAGTGAACTAATCCTTTAGCGTTTATTTTATTTTTTTAATGCTTTTTATAGTTTTGTTTTTAGTTTCAGTGAAGGATAATAACCCTGGCACGGATCACTGCGAGTGTAGGCAGAGAGAAAAGCACACTGGGTTTTGGAACACAGTTCTAGTGTCCACATTGATCCAAGAAATCCACTGGACGGGCATCAGCCAGTTTCTCCTCAAACCCAGACCGGCGCTGCTAGTGGCATGACTGAAGGCATTTTCCGTCATTTAAAGCTTAATTGACAGCTACCGCTGATACTGCCTCGGAACAAGATGAAGGCCTTTTATCACTTAAGGTTTCACACAAATGTCTCGTTTTCCCAATGGAAATGACTGGCTGATCTAGACAGCACACTCCCTACAAGTACAAACTAATGCAAAATCCATATCATCCAGCCCGCCTCTGTCTTTAGCCCAATTACACCCCGTCCTCAGTGTAAGTCCTCCACCAGACTTTTAAAGACAATAAGCCCTGAAGGTCAATGAAGCGATCGCTGGATCCATCAGCGCCGGGCTATTGTTAGGACACGCACATTCATAATCAATGCATGAAGCTCTCCATCTGTGGGTGATACTGAGTTTGAACCAGCCGTGTCCTTTTTCCATGAGTTTTGACCTGTAGCCTCGAGACAAGTCAAGACTGGAGAGTGGACACTAAAAAAATGATGGGTTGTTTTAACCCAATTTTGGGTCAAATATGGACAAACCCAAACGTTGGGTTACAAAATTTTAACAAATTTAACCCAACGGCATTTTTTTTAGAGTGTACAAATGGTCAGGAAACAGAAAAGAGTCTTCTCTAGAATAACATTTACTCTCTAAAGCTAATTATTGAGTGTCAATAATGACACAGATATTGCACAGATATGGTGTAGCTGGAAGAACTGAGTGGCAGTTATTAGACAGAGTTCATTTATAGCAGTAGCATAACACTGAAAAGCTTGGACTAATTAATGCTTGTAAAATTGCAATCAAATCTCAGAAATCATAAATGTGTTGACAAGCCACCAAACTTTCAAATAAAAAGTGCTTTGCTGTGCACGGCTATATTGTTATAGAAATCTCATGAATATAATGCACACACCACTAGGGGATTTACGGCAGTAGTAATGGACGACAGCTTCAACCACCAGTTTTCATTAGCAGTGGTTGCGTTGAGTTTCTCAGTCCCGTTGGGCATTAGCGCTGAACACGCTGCTAATAGAGTTTGAGACGCAGCTCTAATTTCAGCTGAGCTTTACACTGTAGTGTTGCATTTAGATTTAAATGTGTTTTCAGCCCCGTTAGAGAGAGTATGATCACCGGTTTCGACAACCACAGACTCTCACTGGCCTTGCATGCAGTGAACAAAACTATATAACTATCCAGTTACACTAATGTTCAAAGATTTGTGGTGAATATTTCTTCATTCATTAAGGATGCATTAAATTGATCAAAAGTTACAGTAAAGACTTTTATGATTTTTCTATCATTTACAATAAATGCTGTTCTTTTGAACTTTCTATTCATCAAAGAATCCTGAAAAATAAAACGTTTCACAGTTTCCACAGAAATCTGAAGCTGCACAACTGATTTCAACACTGATAATAATCATAAATGTTTCTTGAGCATCAAATCATCATATTAGAATAATTTCTGAAGGATCATGTGACACTGAAGACTGGAGTAATGATGCTGAAAATTCAGGAATAAATTAAACTTTAATATATATTCACATAGAAAACTAATATTTGATCAAATAAATGCAGGCTTGGTGAGCAGAAGAGCATTAAAAAATCTTTTGAACAACAACATCTAAAATATCTATAATTTAAAATGTAATCAGAGCTGCATGTTATGCTCATACAACATATTTTTTTTCCACAAACCTAAACAGGCAAATTTATACTAAACGCAACAAAAACGGTCTAATTTACAAAAACAGAGTCATAAATGTTACATAGTACAGGGACCTGAATCAGTGAGTTTTAATTAAACATCCAAACTGTGTGTTTTACCTTCCAACGCTTCATATGAGAGGGTAGGGTTCGTTTAGACGAGCTCGTTTGATCATTTCTTACAAACTACTGTCGACTACGGTTAATTAGCAGCTCAGAGAAGCCCTGAAGAGTGAAGGTGCCAGAATGCAGGTCGCGTCGCCATTTCAACCAAATCTCCAAATGCCACGAATTTTGTATCCAAAGCAAAATGACACATGCTCTGTCATTGTTCTTACTTCTTAATTTACAGTGACATAAAATAACCTTATTTTCATTGCAAAACTGTGATAACTGAACAAAGGCTTTGATGGCAAGGACAAAATGCATCATGGAAAGCCCCTCGGAGGAATTAACTGGCAGAGCGCTCGCGTTTAGTCTGGCAGCAAACACTGAAAAGAGGAGATATTCATCAACCCACTGGAAAACACAAGAAAGGAAACTCTTCTTGGCCTGCTTGAAGATTTAAAGTGAAGCTTCACGGGAGGACGAGTATGAATGTGTGTGGGCAGTCGCTCTTTAATCTTGACTCTGGGGCGTTGAGGATTTGGAGATCCCAGCATAATGGATTTCTCCACAACTGCTATATCCGTGCGACAAAAGGAGTGTGAGAGAAGGAGAGGAGCGACCGGACAGATGATCGTGTCGAGGGGGAGAATCAGCATGTAATGTGCAGAAGAGATGCCAGAAGCTCAGTCCTATTCAATTTGAGGGATCAAAACAAAAGTCGTTCCCTTTGAAGACACCGGCTCTGTGGGCTCCAATTAGTGAATGACTCGCATTTGATCTCTCTCTGGAACGAGTGCACGTGTGTTCCCATGTGTCTCTGGTGTAACGTAAAACTTCATATAAAATCATTGTTAAAGAGGACCTATTAATGAGCAAATTTCCCTCCAGTGGGAGTTCTTCTCTATATCAGTGTCGGTGTTTCTGAACTCCTGAAACGCCTCCATTGTAGTCTTCAGTTTCTTCCGGAACGAACACGTCACAATATTCCTCATTATAATAATTAATTTGCAGAATAAAGGGGCGGGGCCTGGATGAGTTAGTTAGTAGTGTGTTAAACTGGCGGTTATGGTAAGGGGCGGGACATTTCCCAAACACACTCGAAGCGCTCGACCAATCACAACACACTGCTCCAGCCGACCAATCAGAGCACAGTGTGCTTTTCAGAAGGAGGGGCTTCATAGAGACAGGAAGTAAACAGAGCGTTACTGACAGACTGGGAAGAGAGGAGCCGCAACAATGGAGAATATGAGGAGAATAATCAACATTCAAGGCCTAAATATGGCCTTAATATGGCCTCTTCAAAAAAAAAAGAGGAAGAGAGAGAGAGAAAAGGCCAGAAATTGACTGTAAAAAAATGGTTACAATGTGTATCAGATACTAAAATCTGTTTTGCAGATAATCTCCATTATAAATACAGGTGGTAAAATAAAAGGCTGACTTAAATCATGACTTAACCTTTATCAAAATTGGCTTTTTCCATGTGCAGAAAGACAAAACACCATCATGACATTAAAATAAAGCTGTAAAAATTAAACAACATAAAATGTAAGATAAAATGTATATAACATACATCAAAACCAACAGGAAATATATATTCAGTTACTGTAGTTAAGTATTCAGTAGTATAATTATATTCTTTGGGGTTACAATTACATTACTTTTTTAACTTACAAAAACAAATGCATAACAATATCCTAGTAAACATACAGTATGTATTGTTGAATATAGTATAACATTGTAAGTTAGATGGTAATTCAAAAACATCAGTATTTTACAGTTACTTAAAATAAATAGAAATCAAGTCTAACTTTTAATTAATTAACAGATAACATTTGTTCACTGTAGCTAAAATTATGCTTTGATTAAACAAAAAAAAATAACATTTTTTGATTTAACAAATTCATATCTTGTTAAAATCTATATATAACATTTAGAGATGGCCGTGGAAAAGATGAATAGAAATAAAGCTCGGCTCTCTCAGATTTTCAGTTTCTCTGTCTGTTTTCTTCCTGTTTTGATCTCATTTGTTGTGGAACTGGAATTCGATTCCCAGATCACCAGAATCGCACCTCAGTAGGAAATTACTTATGGATTTTGACTGGAATCCCATCAGGACGGCCTGCGTTTGATTTCATCAAGGATTACATGAAGAAAGAATATTCAAAAAGTATTGAATGGCACCTGAACCTCGGTATAAAGAAAGCTTTCATTTCTTCATCTGTTCTTACAGCTCTTTACAGCTCCGTAAGTGATCGTCAAAGAGTGGGTGAGTGAGTGGAGGCGGGGCTCATTTGCATATCCATAGAACCGCGCATACTAAATGAGGCAAGGGTGTCGAGTTACATTCAAGCTATTTTAAGGTATGAAGACATTTTTCAAGAAAAAAAATGCTGAAATATGTCATTTTGGTGATCAAAGATGAGTTTTAAGGGATAAAGTTATTGACTCCAGCGGGACTTTAACTAAAAATATAATAGAATCTCAATGATATTAAAATAACACTGATTTAAACCTTTGCTGTCTTTCAAGCTCTGCTATTTCCCTCTAGTTTTTATTCTGTGTTTGTCGTTGCGTATAAACTGGTTGGACAGACATGACTGATGTTTCTCTCCAAATCTTTCTCTGTTTACTTTCTGGGACACTTGCAGTTTTCAAAGACACATTCTTGAGATGTGACCATAAACCACTTCATCTTGATAAATCTGCCTCATCATCATCGTCACAGTGATTTATATTAAAATCGAGCACTTCATGAGGTGTGAATTTCTCCAACACAGGTATTCATCAAAACTTTATTAAACTAAGGCAGGCTAATTTATCTCTCAGGACTTTAATTAAACATCAGTGAATGATTTATTCAACATATGGGGCCGACTTACCCCTAATACTCCTACACCGCTACAAATCCTACAAATCCCCAGCCTGTTCCACACCAAGATCTCCTCGCTGCAATCTCCATTCCCACTCACGAGATTCGCTTCAAGAGCAACTTAAAGACAGAAACCTGGTGGAACGGATCGATTAAAAGCCCGCCGTGACCCTATGGAGATGAGGATTGAGAACAACCGTGAAGGAGATGAGGTTTTTCAGATCAGATTGACTGAACACAACACCTCTTGATGTGCATGATGACTGAAACGCCACACACACACACACACACACACCACATCTCTCAGTTCAGACAGGTTTCAGCCTCGGATACGTCATGCTCAAATAGAAATCACTGAGTTTTGATAAAGAACGTCACATTAGTGCTTTCATCGCCACAATTCATCTTTTTACAAGCAAGTTCAAAATGTCCGACTGATTCTCTCGAAAAAACCTAAAATAACGACTTTATTCCACTATTCATTATTCCTATGTGTGTTTCTCTGAGTGAGTTCACGAGACACATGCACGAGAGCTGAGAAGATGACGCAGAAGGGTCTCGATGTTTAATACGGTTCTAAAGTGTGCATTTCCTAGATGTCCGAATCATGAGAAACTAACGAGAAACCGTAAAAGTGCCTTACCAATGCCGCAAAATGAATGGCTTACCTTTCACACTTTCCCATCACATGATCGTGAACGTCGTCATCTCGCATCTCGCGCATGCGTCTCGTGAACTCACTAATAAACTAAAATAAAAAAAATATGCTATTAAAAATAATAAAATAAACTAAAGAAATATGATATTAATCATATCATATAATAAAATATAATGTATTGTTACTACTGTACATCTATATTAAATTATTATGGGATCTCTCACTTTTTAAAATCATTTTGTAAAAATTGTATATTAGCATATTTTAATGACAGTATATTTATTAAACAAAATTGTATTATTTTATTTGTCAAAATAAACAGAAAATTGAACAAACTTTGCCAAAGTGGTTGTTTTGAACAGGTATTAACTCAGAAGTTATTGAAAAACACATTTTTTAACTAAAGTTGTGTCTTTTGCCCTGTGCTGGGTTTGCCAACAAAACAAACCACTTGCTGGGATATGTATTTGTGAATGACGGGCTGGTAAACTGGGAAAAGTGTCCTTCAGTTTCCTAACGCAGGCTTTGCTGGATGTGAATAATACATTGTGGCATCAAAACAACCGGCCTAAAATTAGTTTAGAAAGATGATTTGCTCCATTTTGGGTCAGAACCACAGTCATCAGAGCAGAAATAAAACACTCAACTTTTATTCAAGTTCTTCTGGGATTGTCTGTAACATAAAATAAACATAAGATGTGTCTGGAAAGAGTGTGTGAGCAGCTGTTTCATTCATATGAATGCCTTTTCGTTAGTGTTAGCACACATTTGTAAGTTTGATTATGTGAAACACACCTGATGGATCATACGTCACACGGGTTCATCTAGATCAGATTTCAGAATTGCACTTCATCTACACAATATTTTTGCCAAAAATGTCGGTAACATTTTATAATAACTGCATGTTATTGAATCATTAGTTACACATTAGTAAACGGTTAATTCACCATTTATAAAATAGCCTTTAAATCCTTTACGGGGCATAAATAGTCCTCACTTTAATAAATAGTTAACTGACAGCTAATGTTTTATAACTACCTGAATTAATAATGAATTACAGTAGGAATACATGTAAATAAAGCATTTATTAACACACTGAGTAACTATTAATATATGTCTAAATAATTACACATTTAAATAGTTTATTAATCATTTACTTGCACTTTCTAAATGATCTTATGAACCACTGACAACTCCTAAATAACTGGTTTGTAAATAATGTAATATATAATTTAGAAATGATAAATTGATCCTTAATAAAGTATGAAAATACAATTATTAAACACATTATATATATGCTTATAAAGCATAAAGCACAATAATAAAGCATGTATAACTGTATTTACAAACCGCTTATTAATGTCTATTAATGCTTTATAAATGATGAATTAACTGTGCTTAACTAATGATTCATAGCATGCAGTTATTATAAAGAGTTATCAAATTGTGTTTTACTCTACACATGCATGAACTAAACAATTCCACTTCTTGTCAATACTGAACACATTATTAAAACACTGGAACATGTGTGGACCTCTGGGCTGATGACTTTCCCAAAGGCTAATGGATGTCAGGTGTTGCAATCAGTGAAATGAGATTGAAGGTGAAACGCTCAAGTCGGCATGCAATCAAAATTCACAATTCTATTTTTTTTTATGGAATACTGCAGTGTTTATTCTAAATGATTAATGGGTGCACATCATCATTATTGTGTTAATAATGTTGAATCAGAATAAGTTCCTCTTGCAGCATCTCTTCTCTTCTCTGATGATGTGGGCGGGGCTTTAACCTGTCACTCACATGAGATCAGCCAATAGCAAACCACAACCAGCCAATCAACTCCCCACAGACACAATCAAGCCCCGCCCACATTTGTTCTTGTTCCTGAAGCGTTTCACTCGGATATACGACACAATAGAGGAGAGAAGACCAGCGCAACTTCTCTTTCATGAAGACTTTAAAAATACCCTCTACAGGGAGCTGGACAGCCATGTTGAAGTGTGTGTTTGATATTTCCATGCATTAGCGGTGATGATAATCATCTGATATGCAAAGCCATATGGTGTCTGTAACATTGCAATGCATCTGATAGTTTATGATCACGGTACATATGCAGATTAATTATTACAGCTCAAATCTGGAAAGCAAAAATAGAACTTGAAGGTTGGAACTGGCATGTAATTATTATGTAACTAGAAATGATTAATAAGAAGTGATTCACTCTTAACAATATCTTCTTACCCTCGTTACAATCCTTGGATGTCCATTTAATCTTATAATAAAGCTGCATATAATGAAAGCATGAGTCCACTTATGTTTAGCTGAAGGTTGAGTGGAACCTTAACAAATATATAATGATGTAATTTTTATGTTTTTAATTAAAGTAATTTCTCTACCTGTACAATATTCCATAAAGCTGATAAAAAAAGCTCATTGGTAAAAACAGTGCATGATAAGCGAAGTCTCGTAGGGAAACATCGC
Organism: Abramis brama; assembly: GCF_963993115.1. Lineage (NCBI taxonomy): Eukaryota > Metazoa > Chordata > Actinopteri > Cypriniformes > Leuciscidae > Abramis > Abramis brama. The sequence continues at coordinate 1,433,807 of NC_139986.1, read as the reverse complement.
TCTTGTGACATTCTCCTTCAAAGCCTTGGCTTACTTCATATTATGATGCAAAACACGGACGAGGCTGCAGACGCAACTCCATTTCATGATATTTATATTATTTATGGGTATTTCTGCAACGATGGCCACTTTTAGGCCTGTGGACTTAATAAACTCACTCAAAACTTTATTTTAATTTGTCCAGCAGTGTAAATATGAAGTGGTAACACTTTACAATAAGGTTCATTAGTTAACATGAACTAAGAATGAACAATACTTCTACAGCATTAATTAATCTTAGTTAATATTAATTTCAACATTTTGTAATACATTATTAAAATCATGTTGTATTTGTTAACATTAGTTAATGCACTGTGAACTAACATGAACAAACAATGAACAGCTGGATTTTTATTTACTAACATTAATAAAGATTAATAAATACTGTAATGAATGTATTGCTCATGGTTAGTTCATTCATGTTAGTTAATACATTAACTAATTTTAACTAATGAACCTTATTGTAAAGTGTTGCTGTTATTTGAGTATCATTGAGATGCTATTATATTTTATCAATATTTTTCAATTGCTTTTCATTTTCATATTTTCATTTAAAATTTTTGTTAAAATATTTTAGTAAACTAAAGGAAGCTATTAAGGATGGCCAGCTTCTGTGTGACTCTGTGTGTGTGTGTGTGTGTGTGTGTGTGTTTGCTTGTCCCGTAGGACAGTTCAGGTTGTGTGTGTTTCGCTGCCGTCAGTTCAGGTTGTGTGTGTTTCGCTGTCGTCAGTTCAGGTTGTGTGTGTTTCGCTGTCGTCAGTTCAGGTTGTGTGTGTTTGGCTGTTATCAGTTCAGGTTGTGTGTGTTTCGTTCAGGTTGTGTGTGTGTCGCTGTCATCAGTTCAGGTTGTGTGTGTTTCGCTGTCGTCAGTTCAGGTTGTGTGTGTTTCGCTGTCGTCAGTTCAGGTTGTGTGTGTTTCGCTGTCATCAGTTCAGGTTGTGTGTGTGTCGCTGCCATCAGTTCAGGTTGTGTGTGTTTCGCTGTCATCAGTTCAGGTTGTGTGTGTTTCGCTGTCATCAGTTCAGGTTGTGTGTGTTTCGCTGCCATCAGTTTAGATTGTGTGTGTTTCGTTCAGGTTGTGTGTGTTTCGCTGTCGTCAGTTCAGGTTGTGTGTGTTTGGCTGTTATCAGTTCAGGTTGTGTGTGTTTCGTTCAGGTTGTGTGTGTGTCGCTGTCATCAGTTCAGGTTGTGTGTGTTTCGCTGTCGTCAGTTCAGGTTGTGTGTGTTCAGGTTGTGTGTGTTTCGCTGTCTTCAGTTCAGGTTGTGTGTGTTTCGCTGTCGTCAGTTCAGGTTGTGTGTGTTTCGCTGTCGTCAGTTCAGGTTGTGTGTGTTTGGCTGTCGTCAGTTCAGGTTGTGTGTGTTTGGCTGTCATCAGTTCAGGTTGTGTGTGTTTGGCTGTCATCAGTTCAGGTTGTGTGCGTTTCGCTGTCGTCAGTTCAGGTTGTGTGTGTGTCGCTGTCGTCAGTTCAGGTTGTGTGTGTTTCGCTGTCGTCAGTTCAGGTTGTGTGTGTTTCGCTGTCGTCAGTTCAGGTTGTGTGTGTTTCGCTGCCGTCAGTTCAGGTTGTGTGTGTTTCGCTGTCGTCAGTTCAGGTTGTGTGTGTTTCGCTGTCGTCAGTTCAGGTTGTGTGTGTTTCGCTGTCGTCAGTTCAGGTTGTGTGTGTTTGGCTGTCGTCAGTTCAGGTTGTGTGTGTTTGGCTGTCGTCAGTTCAGGTTGTGTGTGTTTCGCTGTCATCAGTTCAGGTTGTGTGCGTGTCGCTGTCATCAGTTCAGGTTGTGTGTGTTTCGCTGTCGTCAGTTCAGGTTGTGTGTGTTTCGCTGTCGTCAGTTCAGGTTGTGTGTGTTTTGCTGCCATCAGTTAAGATTGTGTGTGTTTCGTTCAGGTTGTGTGTGTTTCGCTGTCGTCAGTTCAGGTTGTGTGTGTTTCGCTGTCGTCAGTTCAGGTTGTGTGTGTTTCGCTGTCGTCAGTTCAGGTTGTGTGTGTTTCGCTGCCATCAGTTAAGATTGTGTGTGTTTCGTTCAGGTTGTGTGTGTTTCGCTGTCGTCAGTTCAGGTTGTGTGTGTTTCGCTGTCATCAGTTCAGGTTGTGTGTTTCGCTGTCATCAGTTCAGGTTGTGTGTGTGTGTGTGTGTGTGTGTTTCGCTGTCATCAGTTCAGGTTGTGTGTGTTTCGCTGCCGTCAGTTCAGGTTGTGTGTGTTTCGCTGTCGTCAGTTCAGGTTGTGTGTGTTTCGCTGTTGTCAATTCAGGTTGTGTGTGTTTCGCTGCTGTCAGTTCAGGTTGTGTGTGTTTCGTTCAGGTTGTGTGTGTTTCGCTGTCATCAGTTCAGGTTGTGTGTGTTTCGCTGTCATCAGTTCAGGTTGTGTGTGTTTCGCTGCCATCAGTTCAGATTGTGTGTGTTTAGTTCAGGTTGTGTGTGTTTCGCTGTCGTCAGTTCAGGTTGTGTGTGTTTCGCTGTCGTCAGTTCAGGTTGTGTGTGTTTCGCTGTCATCAGTTCAGGTTGTGTGTGTTTCGCTGTCGTCAGTTCGGGTTGTGTGTGTTTCGCTGCCATCAGTTTGGGTTGTGTGTGTTTCGCTGCCGTCAGTTCAGGTTGTGTGTGTTTCGCTGCCATCAGTTTGGGTTGTGTGTGTTTCGCTGCCGTCAGTTCAGGTTGTGTGTGTTTCGTTCAGGTTGTGTGTGTTTCGCTGTCGTCAGTTCAGGTTGTGTGTGTTTCGCTGCCATCAGTTCAGATTGTGTGTGTTTCGTCCAGGTTGTGTGTGTTTCGCTGTCGTCAGTTCAGGTTGTGTGTGTTTCGCTGCCATCAGTTCAGATTGTGTGTGTTTCGTCCAGGTTGTGTGTGTTTCGCTGTCGTCAGTTCGGGTTGTGTGTGTTACGCTGCCGTCAGTTCAGGTTGTGTGTGTTTCGTTCAGGTTGTGTGTGTTTCGCTGTCGTCAGTTCAGGTTGTGTGTGTTTCGCTGTCATCAGTTCAGGTTGTGTGTGTTTTGTTGTCGTCAGTTCGGGTTGTGTGTGTTACGCTGCCGTCAGTTCAGGTTGTGTGTGTTTCGTTCAGGTTGTGTGTGTTTCGCTGTCGTCAGTTCAGGTTGTGTGTGTTTCGCTGTCATCAGTTCAGGTTGTGTGTGTTTTGTTGTCATCAGTTCAGGTTGTGTGTGTTTCGCTGCCATCAGTTCAGATTGTGTGTGTTTCGTTCAGGTTGTGTGTGTTTCGCTGTCGTCAGTTCAGGTCGTGTGTGTTTCGCTGTCATCAGTTCAGGTTGTGTGTGTTTCGCTGTCATCAGTTCAGGTTGTGTGTGTGTCATTGCCACCAGTTCAGGTTGTGTGTGTTTCGCTGTCGTCAGTTCAGGTTGTGTGTGTTTCGCTGTCGTCAGTTCGGGTTGTGTGTGTTTCGCTGCCATCAGTTCAGGTTGTGTGTGTTTCGCTGCCGTCAGTTCAGGTTGTGTGTGTTTCGTTCAGGTTGTGTGTGTTTCGCTGTCGTCAGTTCAGGTTGTGTGTGTTTCGCTGTCGTCAGTTCAGGTTGTGTGTGTTTCACTGTCGTCAGTTCAGGTTGTGTGTGTTTCGCTGCCATCAGTTAAGATTGTGTGTGTTTCGTTCAGGTTGTGTGTGTTTCGCTGTCGTCAGTTCAGGTTGTGTGTGTTTCGCTGTCATCAGTTCAGGTTGTGTGTTTCGCTGTCATCAGTTCAGGTTGTGTGTGTGTGTGTGTGTGTTTCGCTGTCATCAGTTCAGGTTGTGTGTGTTTCGCTGCCGTCAGTTCAGGTTGTGTGTGTTTCGCTGTCGTCAGTTCAGGTTGTGTGTGTTTCGCTGTTGTCAATTCAGGTTGTGTGTGTTTCGCTGCCATCAGTTAGGGTTGTGTGTGTTTCGCTGCTGTCAGTTCAGGTTGTGTGTGTTTCGTTCAGGTTGTGTGTGTTTCGCTGTCATCAGTTCAGGTTGTGTGTGTTTCGCTGTCATCAGTTCAGGTTGTGTGTGTTTCGCTGCCATCAGTTCAGATTGTGTGTGTTTAGTTCAGGTTGTGTGTGTTTCGCTGTCGTCAGTTCAGGTTGTGTGTGTTTCGCTGTCGTCAGTTCAGGTTGTGTGTGTTTCGCTGTCGTCAGTTCGGGTTGTGTGTGTTTCGCTGCCATCAGTTCGGGTTGTGTGTGTTTCGCTGCCATCAGTTCAGGTTGTGTGTGTTTCGCTGCCGTCAGTTCAGGTTGTGTGTGTTTCGTTCAGGTTGTGTGTGTTTCGCTGTCGTCAGTTCAGGTTGTGTGTGTTTCGCTGTCGTCAGTTCAGGTTGTGTGTGTTTCACTGTCATCAGTTCAGGTTGTGTGTGTTTCGCTGTCATCAGTTCAGTTTGTGTGCGTGTCGCTGCCATCAGTTCAGGTTGTGTGTGTTTCGCTGTCGTCAGTTCAGGTTGTGTGTGTTTCGCTGCCATCAGTTCAGGTTTTGTGTGTTTCGCTGCCGTCAGTTCAGGTTGTGTGTGTTTCGCTGTCGTCAGTTCAGGTTGTGTGTGTTTCACTGTTATCAGTTCAGGTAGTGTGTGTGTCACTGCCACCAGTTCAGGTTGTGTGTGTTTCGCTGTCGTCAGTTTGGGTTGTGTGTGTTTCGCTTCCGTCAGTTCAGGTTGTGTGTGTTTCGTTCAGGTTGTGTGTGTTTCGCTGTCGTCAGTTCAGGTTGTGTGTGTTTCGCTGTCGTCAGTTCAGGTTGTGTGTGTTTCACTGTCATCAGTTCAGGTTGTGTGTGTGTCGCTGCCATCAGTTCAGGTTTTGTGTGTTTCGCTGCCGTCAGTTCAGGTTTTGTGTGTTTCGCTGTCGTCAGTTCAGGTTGTGTGTGTTTCGCTGTTGTCAATTCAGGTTGTGTGTGTTTCGCTGCCATCAGTTTGGGTTGTGTGTGTTTCGCTTCCGTCAGTTCAGGTTGTGTGTGTTTCGCTGCCATCAGTTCAGATTGTGTGTGTTTCGTTCAGGTTGTGTGTGTTTCGCTGTCGTCAGTTCGGGTTGTGTGTGTTACGCTGCCGTCAGTTCAGGTTGTGTGTGTTTCGTTCAGGTTGTGTGTGTTTCGCTGTCGTCAGTTCAGGTTGTGTGTGTTTCGCTGCCATCAGTTCAGATTGTGTGTGTTTCGTTCAGGTTGTGTGTGTTTCGCTGTCGTCAGTTCAGGTTGTGTGTGTTTCGCTGTCATCAGTTCAGGTTGTGTGTGTTTCGCTGTCATCAGTTCAGGTTGTGTGTGTGTCGCTGCCATCAGTTCAGGTTGTGTGTGTTTCGCTGTCGTCAGTTCTGGTTGTGTGTGTTTCGCTGCCATCAGTTCGAGTTGTGTGTGTTTCGCTGCCGTCAGTTCAGGTTGTGTGTGTTTCGTTCAGGTTGTGTGTGTTTCGCTGCCGTCAGTTCAGGTTGTGTGTGTTTCGCTGTCGTCAGTTCAGGTTGTGTGTGTTTCACTGTTGTCATTTCGGGTTGTGTGTGTTTCGCTGTCATCAGTTCAGGTTGTGTGTGTTTCGCTGCCGTCAGTTCAGATTGTGTGTGTTTCGTTCAGGTTGTGTGTGTTTCGCTGCCATCAGTTCAGATTGTGTGTGTTTCGTTCAGGTTGTGTGTGTTTCGCTGTCATCAGTTCAGGTTGTGTGTGTTTCGCTGTCATCAGTTCAGGTTGTGTGTGTTTTGCTGTCATCAGTTCAGGTTGTGTGTGTTTCGCTGCCATCAGTTCAGATTGTGTGTGTTTCGTTCAGGTTGTGTGTGTTTCGCTGTCATCAGTTCAGGTTGTGTGTTCAGGTTGTGTGTGTTTGTCTGCCCGCGCTACATGACGGGTGGGAACGACCCTGATCTCTGTGTGTTCTGCTTATAAGCGGATCTGTGTTGACTACACTAAAAATAAAAGATCCTTTAAACTAACTCAATTCAATTATGGACAGTGGTTTCACACAACCAACACAGTTTTAATTAACATTAAAAGCTTATTTTTAATCAATATAAAATCCTTGTGTTGTGACAACACAACTGACTGAGGAAGAGTGTATGTGAAATGATTATGCCCAACCAACTCAATTCAATCACTTTGTAGTAACATAAACTGGCTATGTTTTCTGAACATGTTTTGGTCTAGCAAAAACTTATTGTTTTGTTCTGTGATTTACATAACAACTAACTAATTTTAACACATGTGATGTTTAGTGTTAACAAGTAATACCACCATAGTGATTGCTTTATAATTAAAGCAATCTGAGTTCATGTTAGCAGGTCCTCAACCCAAGTACATGTTCTACACTTCACCACAATGGTCACCCCTAAAAACTGTTTTAAATACCAACCTAACAGAGCAGTAAACATTAAAAAAGGTCTCTCCATTTTCTCATCTTGCTAAAAAATGCTTGAAATTACACTTTATTTCAACATTTACTCTCCCAATTCAGCCCCTTTGCAAAGCATGATGGGAAGTGAAAGTCCTGTTTGATTGAGTCCTACTATGTTGCTTCAGTGAAAAAATATTTGGAGAGTTTTTAGACCAAAACATGTTTAACCAGTTTAAGTTACAGTGAAGTGATTGAATTGAGTTGGTTGGACTTTTACATAGATTCTTCCTCAGTCAGTTGTGTTGTCACAACACAAGGATTTTGCATAGATTAAAAATAAACCTTTAATGTTAATAAAAACTAAGTTGGTTGTGTATAACCACTGTCCATAATTGAACTGAGTTAGTTTAAAGTAGCTTTTTTTTTTGCGTGTGAACGTGTCCCGCTCCCAGTGCTTCGCTTGCATTTCACTTTTCGTCACACATTATATGTCTGTTCTCTCAAGCACTTCACTAAAACTGTTGTCTCCTTGGTAGTCAAGTTCTCTAGCTCTATAAATAGATTAGATTTCTTTATTTGAACTATGATAATTCATATTTTTATCAATGGTTTTCTTAGATAAGATCAGAACTACTTCATAATGATGAAAGCACGGTAAAAACTTTCAGTGTCAGTTTTAATGTGATCTTCATACAACACCACCAACAACAAAGAACTCTGTTTAAAAACAACCTGGAACCTAAAAGTGCCCAGTTTTGAAAAAAAAAAACATTCACAATGTATATGCTAATAATTCTGCTACACCATAATCACTACTTAAAACCATGTCAAATTTTATTTAATTTAATATTCAACAATATTATTGATCTGCCAACCCAATCTCACGGCAATTCGTACAAATTTTACAAGGTGGCTAATTCGTACGAATTCATATGACCTCACTCGTACGAATTTGTAAGATTTTTGCTAAATCGTACATATTTTACGAGTTGCCAAGTTCGTATGAATTCGTACGTATGACCTACCCCTGACCCCGCCCCTAAACCTAACCGTCACTGGGGTTTAGACAAATTGTACGAATTCATACGAATTAGCCACATTTTACTCACTCATACAAATTCATACGAAGAGAGATAGCGTTGGATTGCCTGCACTGACACCATTATATGAGAACTGAACTGAGCTGGACGATGACATCGTTTTTTTTTCTCCAGAGCGGCTATATATATAAATGAACTAAATTAATAACTTTTTACAACAAAAATGAAACATCACTGAACTTACTTAAGCTGGGCTGTGACACTATTTTCTTCTGGAAACAAACTTTGTTGCATTATTTTCCTGTTATCTCTGTAAAGCTGCTTTGAAACAATCTGTATTGTAAAAAGCGCTGTATAAATAAAGGTGACTTGACTTGACTTGACTTAAAGGGCACATACATGTAGAATCAAGGACCTTTAATACACAGTTGACAAACCAGTCTAAGTTTTTATTCTCTGAACGATTTCCAAAAAAATATACAGTATAAATATTAGACAAATAGAGTTAACCTCTGCTCTGTTGTTTAAGTAATTTTCTTCACATGTCTGCATGAGTCTGTTGGAAACCCTATGGATGTGTTTGTGCTCTAATGAATCTGGGCAGAATGGACAACGTTTATACATGTAGTTTTGTGTATAAATTTTTAGTTTGTAGTTTTTTGGGGGCCTTCAAGTCAAAAATAGTGTGCATTTTCATTGAATGGAAAATAACTGCTCTGATGATCTGCATAAAGGCTGTATTTGTGTTCTACACACTTAGAAAAACGGTTCAGTGGGGTTCTATACAGAGCTCTAGGGTTCTTGACTCAATTTTAAAGACAACACAAGGAGAAATGTCTTAAATGATTGCATAATACTTTCATGTTTAAAAAATATTTTTGTGGTGATACATTATGATGCATTCAAACTAATCCTTTAAATTATCTCATTATTGAAACCCATAAAAAGTTATATATATGAAGTGCCTGACGGAACCCTTAAAGATTCTATTTAGAACCTTTTCTTCTAAGAGTGAATAAAGACAGAAAATCATGCAGATTTCGAAAAATCATGCAGGCTCAGAATTAAAGGGTGACGTTTCCTTATGAGACTGTGTTGTTGATGTTTTTGCCAGTAAACACCAGCCTGTTGTTTCACTGTGCCAGATGAGCTTTTCAAAGCGTGCATTCACACTCTTCTCAAAAAGTGAGGCAGATCTGTATCAGGTTGACTGGGTTTTTCCCTCGGAGAAGAGAAGAAGCAGTGGCAACTACAGGAACAGAGACAGAGAAAAGAAAGCTAAGAGTTTAGGGATGCAGGAAGACCAATGCCATTTCTTGTGAGTGAAAGAACTGGTTTCAGTCTGTCACTCACAGTGGAAACGGGACGTCTGGTTAGAGGCTGAAACCATCAATAACAGAGCTGTCAGCACTGGTGACCACATCAGTCACTGTGGCACATCTGCGGACACTAAATGACCTCAGGCTGGGATAAAAACACCAGTATGATAGCGAACCAGACATTACTGAGTTCTCAAAAAACTGCTGTGAGAGTTTAAAAATGAGAAATAAAGTATATATAATGTGCTTTACTTGCAAATGAATGTTGCCTTCAAGTCATATCAGGCTGATCATATGAGATAAAGGCAGTTTAGGGGCCCTATCATACACCCAGTGCAATGCAGCGCCAGGTGCGATGCAAGTGTGTTTTGCTAGTTTCAGCCTGACGCAGTTTTCATTTTCACGTCCTGATCCACATTGTTTAAATAGCAAATGCATTTGTGCGCCCATGGGCTGCTGGTCTGAGAACGAGTGTGTGTTCAGGCGCATTGTTGGAGCGTTGCTATTTTGAGGAACTGAAATTGACTGAGCCATTGACCGACTGAAACCTGGTCTAAAGTCAATGGCGCAGTATTGTTATTTAACGGGCGCATTAGTAATATGAGCCTACAGGCAGGTCCACAATGCATGTAACACTCTGCTTATTACACACACACACACTCTACTTATTATACACACACACACTCTGCTTATTACACACACACACTCTGCTTATTACACACACACACACACACACACACACACACTACTTATTACACACACACACACACACACACACACTCTGCTTATTAAACACACAGGGACGTGCAGCAGCACACAAACATACCAAAAATTTTAAAAATAAAAAGGACAATTACAATGTTAAAGATTATTATTGTGTACATAAAGATATGGTGAATCCGGCTTGTCCCGTAGATGGTCTGCTTGAGCTTTAACCTCACACACACATGGAGTGGAGTCTCCACTCTCCTCGGCCACAGGCTGTCGTGAGGCCTCCTGGGCGGCACGATTGAGCAGGACGGAACTTAAAGTGGAAGAAGCAACCTCAGAAGCTTCTGACTTCATAGGAGGAGGTGGCGGGCGAGTTGTGACATGCGAGGGAAGCGTATGAGCAACAGTCGCTGTACTGAGCAGCGGCATCAAGCAAGGGAACTACTAACAACTCAAGGCAATGGATGCCAATAGAGTGGGAGGTTCGCCCAAACCTCCATTACTGTATGCCCATTATACGTGGCCCCTCAGCTGGTGTTTAGCAGACACTTGTTCTGTGTTTGGCCCGGAGAATCAAAAAAGGTCTGAACACGGCTAAAAGTTTGGCGCAGGCCGGGTGTTATTAACACACGGAACGTGCCGCTCTGCCACGGCCACCTCGGGACTCGGCAATGAAGCCAGTGCTGAAGCGCTCTTCATATGGAGGTTATATGCCGGTTATATGCGGTTGCGTCTAACATATGCCCCAGGATCCTCTGAAAGTTTCAGTGGAACCCTTTCTCACTTCTATAAGCACCGAATGGACACGTTCCTGCTGAGGGACGTGTAGACCAAGTCCTCCTCCAAACCGGAAAAGAGATCCTCAGTCCGTGGACCAGTTTACTCTTTCCCAGTTGACCTGAAGACCCAACTGGCTATGTAGCACTCAAAGGGAGAGACTTGTACTGAGACTTCGACCCTTCGATAGGTATGGCCTGTGTTGCGGAAGGTTAGAGATCTGAAGTACGCATCCTTCAAGTCGAACGCTGCAGACCAGTCTTGGGGACAGCATTGGGAATGCGTTTCTGTGTTTGTACTTGAACGGAAGCTGAAAAAGGGCCCGAATCAAGAGACACAGATCCAAGATGGTCATGACTCACCAGTCCTTGAGTACAATGAAGTACAGGCAACTTTCAGAAGACGGTCTTCATATCGGCTGGAGGGACGGCTCAATCGCATCCTTCGCCAGTAGGAATGCGATGGCCGTGCACACGACAGACGCACATTCGGAAATACTGAAGTGTAACGGATAGCGCTGAGCATGGGCGGGGGCCTGGCGAACTGAATCGTCTAGCCGAGTCTGCTGGCATGGAGGAACCGGCTGGATCGGTCGGGAGCAATAACTAGTGCTTCAACGGACCAATGCAGGGGGGACCAAGGTTACCACAAATGTACTCAGAGTGAGGCATCGAGGTAGAGAACAGGGACCCAGCTCGGAAGGCCCAAAGCGGGGCCTGAGTGTGTAGACCAACTCTTACCTGTCTCTACATGGCAGCAGCATGAGAAAGGAGTGACTGGGTGCTCGAACTGCACCCAACTGCTGGCTGGCGATACAAGAGGTAGCTGAGTAGTGCAAGGCTTTACAGGGTTGCACACCGCCAGTCTGGCCCTCTTGGGACCCAGGAACAGAGGAAACTGCTTTTTTAAGTGTGGGTACTGCCGGCTCTGCTGTTTTGGGAGCCAGCGGCGGAACAGACACACACACAAACAAAGACTCCACCCGGCCCTCACCGGGGGGAGGGAGTGGATCGGTGACCAACTCTAAGAGCATCCTCCTCCATCCCTGAGTGGCCTGCTCAGGAATGCTTTCGCGGTCGCTTGCCACCTGGCTTGGCAGTGCCTGGAGGCCTGGCTAGAGGCTGCCTCGGAGGCCCGGCGGGAGCGAGAGCGGAGGCAGGGGGACACCCTCGGCGACGAGCAGGCGGAGGAACTGCCACCGGCGGCGAGGTGGAGGCAGCAGCGAGCCGCCGGGGCAGGATGTGCCAGTGGCCTCTGTCTGTGCTTGGGCGGCAGAGAACTGTTGGGCGGAGCTCTCCACCATATCCTTGTCCATGTCCACCAAAAACTTATTCAAGCAGTTTCTGGCAGAGAAAGGTGGCTTCCACGACCTGGTAATCTCTCCATGCACTTCGGGAAAGAAAGGCACTGGGGTGGCAAGCTGAGAACCAGCACGGCCCATCCTGAGATGCCAATCAACCAACCGAGACTGTTCGGGACACGGTGGAGGATTCCACTCGAGCCCGACAGCCTCGGCGGCCCGATTCAGCATAGCTGATGTTTCTGGATCTGGCTCGGGCAACAATACACTCCCAGAGGGAGATAACGCAGCCAGGTCATCATTTCCAGAGCTCAGCTCACCCTCCGATGCTGCAATCGGCATCCTGTCCTCTGGAGGGGCCCCGAAAGAAACGGCTGGTCGGTCCATCACAGAGGGACCAGCGCGCCCAAAGGGGGTCTATGAGTAGAATAACAAAACTACATTTCCCATCATTCTCTGTGGCTGCATAGAAATGCTAAAGCTGCGTTCATGGCATGTCGTGATACCAACCCAAATCTCACGGCAATTTTATGAGGTGGCTAATTCGTACGAATTCATACGAATTCATACGAAGTCCAAGCTACATCCATCCTGAAACAGTAAAACACTCTGTGAATCCTAGTGTGTTGCAGAATATATCCGTGCTGTCGGATTCATTTCTTGTCCTTGTTAGCGCCAAGGAGCAGCACTATATGTATTTATTCTGTCATTCTCCTATTGCCCGTCCATTAGGACAGCGCGAGATCATGATATTTCCCCCCCCTTAGCAAATGATACAGGTTTCCAGTGAGTGACTGTGCTGAATGTAGAGAAAAGCAGGTCTATTAATAATGTAACATTTACTCATCGCTTGGAATAATAAATTATAAAGAGACGGAGCGAAAGCATTGCTTTCAGACCTCACAGACCCTAATGGTGTTCAGAAACCTTGAATTATCTGTTAAATGTATTTATGTGACTCTAGAATTTATGAAGCAGCATCAACACGCCAATGTTTGGCCGGTTAGCTTTAGCTAGACCTACATACACGATTATCGGAGAACAGAACTGTCTTTATCTTTTAAAATTAGCTGTGTATTGGAACAAAATACATCTGATAAACATTTTTTATCTAAAAAAAATCACATTTTATTTCACGCTCAAAATGATACAGAAAAAATGATGTAATCGTTACTGTTCATATCACTGTGTATTAAGCGCTGAGGAAGAGCTGAAATTCAGATATGATAATAGACATTTCAACTAATCACAGCGGACTGGGCCGTCTGGCCAATCAGAGCAGAGCAGCTCTCGGAGAGGCGGGGTTTAGAGAGACTGAATCCTTTATTGAACCGTTTCAGACACTGTGAGAAAAGAGCTGATGCTGCAATGTGTATTATGAGAATATTAAAGTGTTCTTTTGACCTGTGTGTGTAAACTTATTGTAGGAGATTTCAAAACAAAATCAGGAACCTTTAAAATAGCATCAAATGGGCACTTTATTATTATTTAATATAAACTGTATCTTTTTTTTCCATTCGAAAAGTTCTATAAATCTAAAAGACCAAACACTCTCCATAAAAATACAGCACAATGTACCTTGTTATTTAAAATGGAAATTTCCATATTGAATCCCCCTGTATTTTGAATTACGCATTACACTGTGTTGTGTTTGAGTGTTGAAGGAAATGTCTGTAAACACAATTTTCAGTAATTTTCAACCAGGACATCCATTTTTTTTTTTTTTACAGATTTCTTTCTTACAATAAACTAATTAGACAAATATTCTCCAAAAACAATCAGACCTTTATAGAGCCTGATATCTAGTCAGTGCTTCGGTTCTAGTTAGATGCATTGTTTTCTCAAGGTTTGTCAACGAGTGACAAGGAACACTTGTTAACTACATTACAAGAGCCGAAATCAATCATAAACAACATCTGTCTGGCGTCACTCCGAGAGCAGTTGTCAAATGCAATAATTTCCTTCATATACATATCTTCACACACTGCTAAACAGCCCTGTTGCCTCTCCACATGCCTGAATAATTCATGACTCACACAACAGTGTGTCTGTGCCCAGCAGTAAATGATATCATCCCTCTGGGCATTAACAAGCTTTCTCAGCATAACAAGGATGTTGCTATACCACATTTGACATGTTTCAACAATCTGTCAATGCAGAGAGGCAATTGAAACATGAAAGTGGTGCAGAGTTGGTACTCACACAAAATTGATTGTGTAACAACGGATTTGTGTGCAGAAAACCGGTTCAAAATGGGTTCAATGGGTTGAGGAGACATTAGGAAGTAAGTGATGTCTCTTGCATGTGCGGTTAAGGATGTGTCACTCAACTAATGAACTCTTCCATTGAGCAGAGGAAATAACTAACGCTAGATCAGTTTGTGGGTGTATGAACGGCACCGGGCAGCTCTTGGATTATTTTATTTTATTTTATTTTATTTTATTTTATTTTATTTTATTTTATTTTATTTTATTTTATTTTATTTTATTTTATTTTATTTTATTTTATTTTATTTTATTTATTTTTGTTATAATTTATTTTATATATTTTTCTTAATTTTATTATTTTACAAAATACAAAATAATTGTATTTTATTTACATATTTCTATTTCTATTTGTAATATAAAAATATTTGTATAAAATATAAGTTTACTTTATATTTTGTTTTAATTTATTTTATACACTAATGCAGCCTTGGTGAGCAGAATTTTGGTGAGCTTGGTGAGTATTTTTTTTATTTTTTTTAATAAATAAAAAAATTATAATTCTTTTAAAATATTAAAATGCTAAATTGCTTTGTGTTATGTCAACGTAAAAGGACTCCTTTTCATGAATAATAGAACCATCTTAAACTCCAATGACACTGATAAATGAGGAAAAGACCTCTTATGACTGCCATTAAATGCAAAACCTGATGCTTTTATTGGGAAATCTGTTGAGTGGATTTATCATTACCTTCTCTAGCTCGGAAGCAAAGACCCTCGTGTTCTTGTGCATTATTGCTTAAGTGTTGTGAAATCTGCAGATGCACACACATTACTTCATTGCACAGACCCCAGATGTCATTAAGCGAGGAGAGGAGCGTGTTCCTCATATTCTCCGGCTCCAGCGAGCGTTTCCGTGTGCTGTCTCAGCTGTATTTCATCTGCTGCAAAGCAAGGCCATCATAATGCATCACCGTTCACACAGCATACAAGAGCAATATAATAACTTGTTGAAGTTGAGCCAGCTTTATGTTGATGAAACTGTGTGTTGAACGGATATGGGATGGAGCTGGTGTGGTGAAGTGTGTATCTTATCATACTGTTTACCCTGAGAACAACAACAACAACAACAACAACAAAAAACACTGTTCAATATCCTCATAAGCAGGGAGATACAGATTCATAATAATGATATCCTCAAGGTTCAGCTGCAGATTTCCGAGGGCTTAATCTCCATCTTCATGGTGAAATATGCTTGACGGCTGTGGCCATTCAAGTGAGATATGTTTATATCTTAATATAGATGATGCTATCATTCTTCCCTGACATTAATTTAGTGTTCGGGACCACAGAGCCTTGTGCATTATGCAAAATAATTGCAGGGCCACATTTTACAAGAAGTCAATTTCAGCGGGCATGAAGAACGACAGTTTGCTGTAATGAAGAGCATAAGAATCACAAATGACTTGAAGCTGCCTGTTAGGCATCGGCGCATTTGCATGCATGAAAAGCAATGGAAACATGTTGCGATTGTTTGTCACATTATTAAACTTAGTGTGACCTTATTACTTAATGATAGCATGCTTAAAGTGCATAAACAAGACAGTAGGTGTGAGAGCAGAAGAGATCTAGTTCAGTGAAACTCTACAGGGCGCATGCTGATTGGTCTCAAGCAATCACATCATTAGCTCATGGCTCAAGCTGATTGGCTCTGCTGATCCTGCAGCCAATGAGATCGCTTGCTCAACATTTGAATAGTCTGGTTGAGTGTTTGCTGTAAGCTCCATCAGAGTTCCTCTGAACCCTCCACCTCCCCAGCTCCACCTGCCGAGATCTGATCCAGGATTCATGTGTGTGTGTTAATGCAGCAGCCGCAGATCTTACAGGCTCACAGCGGCGAGTCTGAGGATCTATTGAGTTCAGACTTGCTCTAAAGCAGCAGGAGCAGATCTAGTCCACCAAGACCAAATACATTAACATATTCAATAACATGCTAAAACTATTCTCAGAGCTGTCATGATTGAAATGTATTTTGTTTTTAATAATGCAATAAAAATACTGCTGTTCTTTAAATTAATTTTCTTTCCATGTAACGTTCACTTTAAAGGAATATTTCAATAATAATAAGGTAACACTTTACAAGAAGGTCTCATTTGTTAACATTGGTTAACATGCAACTATGAGCATTTTTTTTTTTTTTTTTTTTTTTTTTTTTACAGCATTTATTAACCTTAATACAAATACAGTTGTCCATTGTTTGGGTAACATTTTACAATAAGGTTCATTAGTTAACATTAGTTAATGTATTAACTAACATGAACTAACCATGAGCAATACATTTGTTACTGTATTTGTTCATCTTTGTTAAAGTTAGTCAATAAAAAATACAGCTGTTCATGTTAGTTCATGGTGCATTAACTAATGTTAACAAGATTTTAATAATGTATTAGTAAATGTTGAAATTAACATTAACAAAGAATAATAAATACTGCATAAGTGCAGTTCATTATGTTAACTAAAGTAGTTAACTAATGTTAACTAATGAACCTTATTGTAAAGTGTCACAATTGTTTGTTTGTTAGTTTGCATTTCATTTATGTTAAGATATATAATTTTAAAAATGTATTCGTAAATGTAGAAATTAAGATTAATAAATGCTCTAGAAGTATTTTTCATTGCTAGTTTAAATTAACTAATGTTTACTCATGTTAACAAATTAAACATTATTGTAAAGTGTAATACTATTAATAGTCACAGTGTATCAGACCAATGAATTCCTGCCCTTTCCTCACATAAAGCTTTATTATAGGCTATATTTAAAAATCATATTGACTACTTTTGTGCTTTTATGGTTTTTATTTCCATTTTTAAGTTCGACAACCAATGCTTTCATTACATAGAAGAGAGAAAACCTGGTAACAAGATTCCTTTAGGTTCCTTTAGGTATTAATTATGACTTTTACCTCTTTTGTCCATATATACTTAATATAAGTTTGAACTGTCCCTTTAAATATTATGAAGGAGACTCTGGGTTCATGAAATGAAGTGGCACTATTCGCAGTGCAGTCAATGCTGAACACCGAGAGCCACTATAGAGATTGGAAATTCATTAGAGCACATTTAGTTTAATTGTATTTGATTTTAATGGGAGGTCCAGCTAAATGCTGTTGTGTTATAGCAGAGATAAGAGATCTCAGCGTAATGGAGATCTACGACGTCAGATGTGAGTGAGTTATCCGATGTTTTCTGCTGATCTGAAACCTTCCTTTCACCGACTTCCAGAAGATCTACATCTGCTGATATCATGCAATCAGTTACAACCCTTCTGCAAACCATAACTTTATTAATCTCTGTTGGCTTTGTTTTCCAGTAAACATGTCTTAATGTCTTTAAAAGAAGATGCATTTATTTCAGAAGCCATTTATTTCAGACAAGAATTACATCATGAGAATATGAAATGCATTAGAAACATTTTTTTTTGTTCCTGTTCTAAGCATAAATTAGTTTGATTTGTAATATAATTAGAAATGTAATTAATACTATCTAAAAACGAAAACGATGTCTTAATATCTTGTGCAGTTTTGCTTCTCAGTAAACACGGATTAAATTATAATTATTTGATTATGTTTAATATGCTATATATATATATATATATATAAACAGCAATTTAGTATGTATGTATGTATATATATATATATATATATATATATATATATATATATATATATATATATATATATATACACACTATAAAATAGTATTTTATATGCTATTTCATTTTTTTCTAAGTTTGGACACTGTTATGAGAAATTACATATATATATATATATATATATATATATATATATATATATATATATATATATAATGCATTTTTTATAGGATTTATTCATGGATTTTCCCCTTAATGTTTCTCCCTTTTCTTTAGTAGTGGATGAAACTATGAACTTCATTGATAATACTGTGAATAGATGTCATACAAACTTTTAATAAGGGTAAAATTACTGTGGCTCCTTTGAAAAGGCTTACAGTATTTCCTTTACCAGTTTCACTTGTGAAAACCCAATATACTTTAACATACTTTTAAAAAGAGTACTTATTGTGGATATATTCGTTTAAAATATAAAACCTTTAACTACAAGCTAATTGCAATTACATTAAAATGTATTATAGATTACATTTATATGAAATAAATTCAAGTTCAACTAGTTTTTGACCCACTTAAGCAGGACTTCAGTGCATCTATATATATATATATGTGTGTGTGTGTGTGTGTGTGTGTGTGTGTGTGTGTGACATTTCATAGAAACTTCTAAATAAAGTGCATCTACTGACAAACATTTAAGGTAAACTAAATAGACTCATTTCTAATGAAACTTAAATGTCATGTATTCAGATGCATTAATAATTACATATAATATTGAAGTTGCAATTTAGTACATCTAAATATATTAACTTTAAATGTAATATTGAATAACACACTATTTTGATGTTAGTCAACACATCAAAATAAGTGAACTTCTTTAAAGCACGACGGAAGATTGAATTGTAAAATTAAGAAAATGTACTTTTAATTTGACATCATTTACAAAGTGCACTTTTTTAAAAGCATGCTTAAGTGTGTTAAGAAACACAGATATTGTCTCTTTTTAAGTGTACTTCAGTGACCTTCATTAATATTATCTGCAATTACAGTTTTTTCTATACACTCGTAAAATGAAAGGTTCTTTATTGATATTGATGGTTCCATGAATTGCATTTAACACTCATGAAACCACTCTATTGGACAAAAGGTTATTTCGATTTTTAAAACATTCGTCACACTAAGAAGAAATGTTTCTTTTCAGAACTGATCATTGAAAGGGGAACTTAAAATGGTTCTTCAATGGCATTGCTGTGAATCTTTCATTTTAAGAGTGTATGTCGTAACAAATGCTAGTCCAAAAACCATCTCTCTATCCTTGCTCGCCCTTTTTCAAAGCCACAGAGAAACTTGGAGCATTTCATCCAGATGTTGTTGATATCATGTGTCAGACGAGGATCCTCTGTGGTCACGCTGAACCCTGTCAGCAAGGCCTTCCTCTTTAAAATACCATTTGGCACTTTTTTCATCAAAATAAATAATGGCTGCTAAACCCAATGCATAAAGCACATGCGGTTTTAAATCCGGGTTCAAATAGTGTGGGATCGGCTCGTGACGTCTCTTCATTTGAGCTTATTTCACTCAAAAGGTTAGCGAGGATGAAGCCTGAGCGTATCATACTTTCCGAGAGCCGCAAGCAAACATGACATTATTGGTGTTAAGGATGAACATGTTTACCATGGATCTAATCTGTTCCTTATTGCTTAATTTAAAACCAATCGCCTCAGACCTCAAGCAGACGAAGTTCATTATTCGGCCGCGTGTCGTCGAGCGGAAGCATTATTCCTCTTTAGCCTGATGGATTGTTTTTTGATGTGGAGCTTTTTGAATATTTCAGACTCCTTAAAGAGCAGAAAGTGGAGCCTGCAGTGCCATCTGTTCCTGCTCTAATGAATCATTGTTCTGTATCTCTCGCGACCGAAGCGTCTTCCTTCCCCTTCCTCTCAACAAACAATGAACAGCTTTTGAAACATTCAGTGTTTGTAGTGGTGTCGTGGGACACGAGCAAGAATTCAGGGTCAACACAAGCTTGACTGTTTCTGTGCAATTAGAGATGCAAAGATGTGGTATTTCTGAGCCGATAATGATAACCGATAATCAACATGTTGCCGTTTTCAGTGCTCCATTATTTGACCTTTTGCGCTCTAACAGACTAGTTAATTAGCTGATTAATTAGAAGACACCCACTTGGCACAAAATAGCTTTTTTTCTAAGAGCGCACAATGCATAAAAGTGATCTGACCGACAAATTAATTGCTTAGTTTTTAGCGCAATGTCTTATAAATGTGGAACGAGACGTGGAGCAATAGTGAACAACTAAATTAATATTAAAAAAAAAATACCACAGACAGAATGTAAAAAAATGGCCGATCACACGGGACCAAAATCATAAACAGATGGAACATTTTGGTCTGGTTTGGTGTTTTACATTTGTATCTTTCCAGGTGAAGCTGTGTTTGCACATGCACACTTACCAATACATGCTACAAAATGACCAAATAAATGAGTGCAACCAAATATACTGATATCTCAATAAAATTTCTCATGACAATGTCCAAAATGTACATTTTGTGCAGCTCTATATGTAATTTCTCAGCTGACTGTCATTGATAAGCTGGTAATACAATTATTTACACTTTTATGTAAATCAATTAAAAATGAAACACTGGAAAATAAAGTCAATCAACTGAACAAGTGAAATTAGTCGTCACAAGTGTTTGTCATTTTCTGCAGTATGAATACGCCAATACCATCCGCACTCTCTCCTTCTCTTCGACAGCGAGTTGACACTGTGTGTGTGTGTATCTCAGTTGCGCTGTGTGTTTCAGAGCAAAGCGTGTCACGAGTGGCTCAGTTCGTAGTAAATACAATCTCTGCATGTGCTCTGAGTTTAAAGTGCTTTTGGGAACACAATATGCGCTTGTTATGCTTCATTTTCACATTGATATGACCTTCACAGGAATGATTTCAGCATTTCACTTGGTTTGTAATGAGCTACGTTTAGAAATCTGAAAGGTCTGCCTGCAGTTTTCCACAAAAATAAAGGCTGATGATTTTTAATTGTACATAACCATAAACACTCTTGTTCTTGTTGTTTGTGATCAGATGGAGCTGATTCCAGATCCTGATCCTGATGAAGAAGGGACCAAAATAAGTGTATGTGATTATTCTTATTATACACTGCGTGCTGCATTTCCTTCAATGTTGGGTGAGACTGTGTATGCGGTGATACAGTAATCATTTTTAGGTGAACAATGCCTTTAATAAAGCTGATATATGTATTTTCTCAATACAGACCATTTGTAATATTTTACCCCGTAAAGCCTGAAATATGAAATAACAGTCAGATTGTGTTTTGTTTTGCAGTTTATTGAACCTTTAGACAAAATATTGTTTATTGTTGAGTGTCATATTTGATACATCAGTCTTGTATGGCTCATATAGTCTGATATAGTGAGAAAATGGAGGAAAGAAACAGTTTTATTCAGAAGCTCAAACTGAGCAAAAACAAGCAATTTGCTGCAGATGCTGATATTTATATGGCCAAAAAGATGAAATTAGGAGGTAAATCACTGAAATATACAACGCATTCTCATCCTAGGGCGTCATATACTGACGCTTTTGACATTTCGTCTACATCCAACGCACATGGCACCCTTTAGCGTCAATATGACACGCACAGAGCTTTGTTCGGTTATGGGTAGGTTTAGGTCTGGGGTAGGGTTAGGGTTAGACCGCTAGGAGGCGCCTTCTGGCCCATATCTATCTGCGTCTCATATTAACGCTAAAGGGTGCCATGTGCGTTGGATGTAGACGAAATGTCAAAAGCGTCAGTATATGACGCCTTGGGATGAGATCGGGCTGAAATATAACAGTATAGCAGATACTTGCATATCAGTATCTGCCAATAATATGTCTTAGTAACATGATTTTTAAATGCTTAGTTTTATGATCAAAGCTGTAGTTTTAAAACATATAATGTAATGCAATGATGATTGAGAGATTAAGTAAAATAGTCATATTGTTTGATACTCATGAAACCTCAGTTGATTCAGTCCCGTTGAAATATTACTAACAATATGAAAGTTATTATGTTTACTAGACATAATCAGAGCATATTTCACAGCAGAAAAACTGTTGAAGCATTTGCTGAAGGTGGACGTTTGTAAAAGACTTTTACTTGATAAAAACTCTGAACTATCAATCAGAGACAGAAGGACAGTAGGAGATTGAGTGCGACAGGTTTCTCAGATCAGATCAGGCTTTATAGGCTTAAATAACTTGATCTTGGCATTTTCTGAGAAAATCTTTATGAAAGGCCTCTAAAGCAAAGACACTAGCATTGATAAAGTGTGTCTGGAGCAGCACATATATAACCGAGCGAGTTCAAGAGAGGATTAATCCTCCGTTCTCTTCACAGACAGTCAAGGTCCAAGGCAATGACATCTCCCACAAGCTGCAGATCTCTCGGGTGAGCAAGAACGACGAGGGTCTGTACGAATGTCGAGTCACGGACGCAAACTACGGAGAGCTCAAAGAGTACAAGGCTCAAGCGTTCCTGAAAGTGAACGCCACCGTGCGCCCGCGGAGCCGGGCCGTGAAGAAGAGCTCGCCGCTGCACCTGACCGATAAGAAACCCCGTAAGAACAGCTCGGGTCTGGACCAGGACAGCAGCAACATGAGCTCAGACCAGAGATCCCAGTCCACCTCTACCTCTCAGACGTCTCACTCCCAGACACACCAGCACAGCTCAGGTGAGGGTGAGGCACTCTTCAGGCCGCATTCTGGCCGATCGCCACTCTTGTGTTTGAAAATACTTGCAGTTTTACATAAAAATCAATTCATATGCATTTGCATGCTTTTCTTATTAATTGTCAATCCTGATGCAATAGAATGAAGGCAAAATATTGCAGTGTTTTGTAAATAATTGAAAAATGAGCTCAAAAAAGCTGTGGTGTGTGTTGACAACTGCGTTAAATAGGCTAGCTATTATGCACTTCCCCAAAAAATATTATTCTGAGTGGCTGATGTAGCAAATTACATTTAAATTATCTTTAAAACAGACCAACACAGCTCAGGCTCAGCTCAGACACTCTTCCAGCCCAGGCTCATTAGAAAACACATACCTGTGGCAACATTTTTGCAAAACGCAAAATACGTAGCGTCGTGCACGTTTCGCTACAGTTTTAAAGTGAAATGTCCAGTGAATGGCGGTAAAAGCGTGTTTAGTTTGTTTTTGAACTCTTGTTTTTGAGCTCTTGTATCGTGACTCGTCTTTCACAGGATCGTACCGGATCTCTCCACATCACAAGTATAATCCTGTACAGCTGAGCTACTGAGCAAGCATCAGTAAAACAACATATGGAGCTGGTAAAGTGATGAAAACTCCTAAATATATTAGTTTACAAATCATGCACTATGGTAAAAAGTGTTTTGAGGTCATAACATAATTGTACAAGGAGCCGCTTGAAAACAAGTCTGCCCCTGTAATCATAATTGTGTGTGAAATCGATTAAAAGTGCTTGCTGTTTTACTGCCTCTAGTGTTCATTTCTGTTGGAAACTGCAGTGATATGTACGTATTTTGCATTTTGCAAAAAATTGCCAGAGGAACGTTTTCCACTTTTCACAGGCCTTCACTCTTCAGGCCTTCTTCTGGTCCGATCGTCACTCTTGTGTTGCTTGCTTGCAGTTTTCCATAAAAACAGATTCATATGCATTTGCAAGATTTCATTATTAACTGTCAATCGTGATCAGTGTTGGGGAAAGTTACTTTGAAAAGTGATGCATTACAATATTGCAAGTAACTAATTGTGTTAGTTACTTTTTTAGAAAAGTAATGCATTATGTTACTTTTGCGTTGTTACTTTTTTCCACCTGGGCTGGTCTTTGGGCTTTTTTTTTTTTTTATAGCAAAAAAAGTTCTATTTTTGGGCAAATGTAATGACCCTTTCACACCAAAGGTGAAATAATAATCCTCAGACTGAAGGAAATGCAGATTCACGCGTGTCCAGTAGAG
Organism: Abramis brama; assembly: GCF_963993115.1. NCBI lineage: Eukaryota > Metazoa > Chordata > Actinopteri > Cypriniformes > Leuciscidae > Abramis > Abramis brama. The sequence goes on along the minus strand of NC_139986.1, from coordinate 1,410,520 downwards.
GAACAGCTCAGACAAACCCTTCAGCTGCTGTTATTCTGGGTAACGGAAGAATAGATGCAGGAGGAGAAAGTTTAACACTTACTTTACCAATAAAAACTAAAAAATCTATAGTCATTTTTGCTTATGGTTTAACTGAATCAGCGAAGGTCAGAAGTACATTGGTCAATAAAGTGAGATTAAATGCATAAAAATGTTTTATTTAACATATTTAGTTATTGGAGTTCTTGATTTGCATAGTATTCTGATTCTGCATTTCACTCATTTTATTCATTTTGAGGAATATTGAATCTTTTTTTTTTTTTGAGATGAGTAAATGCATGCTCACATTTAGTCTAGAACTACAATAACCATCATGTTCACACACACACACACACACACACACACACACACACACACACACACACACACACACGTTTTAAACTCTTTTTTTTAATTATTATTATTTACTAAAGAGCAATATCTTTGCTTTCATTCTATTGCATCAGGATCAGTGCTGGGGTAACTCACTACAAATAACTTGAGTTACTTTTTCAAATAAGTAACGCAAGTTACTTTGTTCTCCCATTTATTGACTGACTACTACGGTGACCGGGAGGGGACATGTTCGGTTCACTTATTTTTGTCGTGGCCACAACATATAAACTCGTGGGAACGTGATATTAACTCGTGGGAACGTCATAATATCTCGTGGGAACGTCATATTAAGTCATGGCCACGAGATCATTTTGTTGAGGTAACGACATCATTATGTCGTGGCCACGCGATGCAAAGTCGTGGCCTCGAGATCATATTTTGAGAGAACGACATCTATTTGTCGTGGCCACGAGTTGAGGGAGCCACAGCGGCCAATACTGTAACCGTACCATAGACTGGGCTACAGCAGAGATGGAGATGACAGAAGAAATAACATTTTACTTTAAATTAGGAACATCATATAAAGATATAGTGCGGTCTTTGGCATTAAGACATGGGTACGTTATAAGTGAAAGACACATGAAGCGCATTAGACTTTTTTGTCTCACGCATATTTAGGGACCGTCTCAAAATTACATGCGACATTGCATAAACGTTTCTAACTTCAATAGCATTTGAAGACAATGACTTACAGCCAGGGGCGTTTCTAGGTTTTAAAAACATCAGGGGCTGAGCCCGAAACATCAGGGGCTGGGGGTGGGTTACAAGATAACATGATTCGATAAAGAGAATAATATATATTGTAGGTCTATATGCAGGGGGCAGCCACACCAGCTCACATTACCCCACAGACATGCACATTCAAATGTAAGGTAGTTAAGGGGGTTCGGGGGCATGCTCCCCCGAGAAAATTTGGATTTCTTGGCCCTACATATGTGCATTTTAAGGTGTTTGAAGGCCAAAAAAAATTGGATAACAATAGCTTTAAAAGCATGTAAGTGGGCAGTAGCATAAATTATTTGTCAAGCAGATAACAGATTCTTAAACATGAGAATGAGGATAAATGTTGAAATGAATGATCCACAGTACAAAATGGAAATGCAATGTTTCTGCTTATTGTTGACAATACACAATCACATATTCCAAACAGGAATGGCCTTAAATGAGAAATCTTTCAAGGATTATTTTGTATAGATGTTAGGCTACATTTCAATCAAACACCAGTGCAATATTTTGTTTGTTTATTTTATAAATATTTATACTTATATTTTGCTTTTAGTTTCTGTAATGAGCGAAGAACATCTGTGTTAAACAGGAATACATTGTAATAATGTTAATCAAGCTGACTAAATCACATGACTGTGCAGCAGTTCACACTCACAATAAAAATACAATATAATTTAAAACAAAGACAAGCTCATTATACAAAGGAAATAATATTACAGATCTAGACAAATTGGGTTGCTTATAGTTAAAAGAATGTCAAGAACGATCATTTAGGCTAGATGTATTTTTCACATTTTTGGTCACTAATTTTATTTTTTATGACACGAGTCAGTTTTGATGACTTTGCAATATTGATAAAATGTTAGAATATTAATAATGAAAAATGACGCAGCTTTAATCTCCCTTTTGGTTATTTCAATACTTAATTGATGACAGAACACAACGTTACATGCTCGTAGTTTATTTTGCGTGATACAGGATTCTGCATTTGCGCTTGATATTTAAGAGTGCGCGCTGCGAGCACACGGCTGATACGACAGGAAAGTTCGTTTTTCTGAGTTTTACTGACATAGAAAGGCATGGCTATAGCCTGACAACATCTGGTCTGACAGAGGACTGTGCGGCGGTGCTGACTGCGTTATTTATTCTTTTCTTTTTTTTATTGCTGTGAGATTGTTTGCTGTTGCGCAAATCCTGGAGATATTCTAGGATCTAATCACTCACGTGGTGCATCTGCAGAGACAGATTTCAACAATCACTAGTCAGAGACAGCAGCAAAGCCAAAGCACAATGAAATAAGGCAACTTATGATTTCGGGGGTTTACATAGACTATTGTCCAGTTTCATATTTGTCAGTCAACTTTTCAAAAAACATTCGGGGCTACACTCAAGACATTCGGGGCTGAAGCCCCGGCAAAATCGGCTGACGACGCCTCTGCTTACAGCCATAAAACCAACTGTACATTGTTCACCCAGGTCTCATGTATGATGCACACCTTTTAGATTTTTGATATTTATGACAATAAACTGCTAAATCATATGCAAATATTGCTATGTAGGCCTATTTCACTACTGTATGGGATCATACACAAAATATGACAATATTTAAAGCCCAATATCATTTGAAGACAATGACTTACAGTCATAAAACCAACTGTATATTGTTCATAAAGGTCTCATGTATGATGCACACCTTTAATATTTTTGATATTTATGACAATAAACTGCTAAATCATATGCAAATATTGCTATGTATTTCACTACTGTATGGGATCATATACAGAACATGAAAATATTTAAAGTTCAATATCATTTGAAGACAGTGACTTACAGTCATAAAACCAACTGTGCATTGTTCATATAGGTCTCATGTATGATGCACACCTTTAATATTTTTTATATTTATGACAGTACACTGCTAAATCATATGCAAATAATGCTATGCATTTCACTACTGTGTGGGATCATATACAGAATATGACCATATTTAAAGCTCAATAGCATTTGAAGACAATGACTTACAGTCATAAAACCAACTGTACATTGTTCATCTAGGTGTCAGGTATGTGGCAATAGTGAAATACATAGCAATATTTGCATATGATTTAGCAGTTTATTGTCATAAATATCAAAAATCTAAAAGGTGTGCATCATACATGAGACCTGGATGAACAATGTACAGTTGGTTTTATGGCTGTAAGTCATTGTCTTCAAATGCTATTGAAGTTAGAAACGTTTATGCAATATCGCATGTAATTTTGAGACGGTCCCTAAATATGCGTGCGACAAAAAAGTCTAATGCGCTTCATGTGTCTTTCACTTATAACGTACCCATGTCTTAATGCCAAAGACCGCACTATATCTTTATATGACGTTCCTAATTTAAAGTAAAATGTTATTTCTTCTGTCATCTCCTCTGCTCTAGCCCAGTCTATGCTATGGTACGGTTACAGTAGCCTATTGGCCGCTGTGGCTCCCTCAACTCGTGGCCACGACAAATAGATGTCATTCTCTCAAAATATGAAGTCGTGGCCACGAGAAAAATATATCGTTCCCTCAACATATGATCTCGAGGCCACGACTTTGCATCGCGTGGCCACGACATAATGATGTCGTTACCTCAACAAAATGATCTCGTGGCCACGACTTAATATGACGTTCCCACGACTTAATATCACGTTCCCACGAGTTTATATGTTGTGGCCACGACAAAAATAAGTGAACCGAACATGTCCCCTCCCAGTCACCGTAACTGACAGCTCTCTTGTCTCAAATTGAAGTGCAGAAGTGTGTGTGTGTGTGTGTGTGTGTGCTGACCACTGTTAAATATTATGCAATTCCCCCCAAAATATCCCTCTGAGTGGCTGATGTAGCAAATTACATTTAAATTACCATTTAAAATATGTACATAATAATGAATATTGGAGCAAGATGTTTATTGGCAATCATGAGGTACTTAATGGGATTGCAACTATAATACTTGCATTTTAATTTCACTGTGTAGGGAAATAATGCAACCAAATCAACTTGAGTTGACATTAACATTTTTTTTGTCCAAAACGACTTACATTGCATTCAAGGTACACATTTGTTTCAGTTTTATCAGAACCCATGACCTTGCCGTTGCTTTACAAATCATACAAATATGCTTTTTTAAAATGTACAATATTATGGCATAACTAATTTAATATGTAAAAGAGTTGTTAATTGGTTTATTTAAACTAGTGGCAGAGCTCGTACTGGAGTATAAACCCTCAGCAGACCATAAATATCATTTCATCGACAGATAATATTGACCTCAAAATAGCAAATGTATTCCTCTTTTGAAAGCGAAGTCTGCCTCAGTGTTTAATACGAGATCATGTTAGCATAGAGAGATTAACATTCATTATATTAATTCGACACAGAGTTTGTGACAGTTTTTAAATAACAGGCAACCTGAGCGTGGCATGAAAAACATAATCTTGTAAAACACTGGCAGATATTTGGACCAGATCTGTCTGGATGTCAATATTAATAGTCTACAGTGAGTCTATCAGGTTTGTGGTGGTGTAAAATATTGAAAGAGATTTAATCTGGTCACTGCCAACAACAACGATGCAAACAGACTCTAACAAGATCAACAAATGATCAAATATCAGACCCAGCTCATTCATTACACTGAGAATGTCTTTTATATCACACTTCAGTTGTTGAATCTGAAATAAGAAGGAGAAAATATGTTCTAAGAATGTTTAGCTAATGTTTCCATTAAGTTATGAAAATGTTATTTCTGAATGTTTAAATTTTGTAAAAAAACAAAAAAAAAAACATTATGGGAATGTTACTTTTGACTGTTCTCCGAACGTCCTGAAACAAGTAAAAACATTTTTTTTTTTAAATGTAAGATAAAAAATGTGATGTATAAATACTGTTTTTGTGCTAACATTTTGAGAGCGCTATTAAAGACTGCTGCTATGCTGCTTCTTCAGGGAACAGGATTACAGTCAAGTAACCCGAGACATTTTCATTATACTAAATTTACTTTTATTTTATGGAGCACATTGGAAAAATAAACAAAAACTGAAATAATAATAATAAAATACTACTTATGAAACACATATGCATAAGCATAAATCAAGTACTGAAAGTATAAACTAATCATGTAATTATTCACTTAAATACTTAAATCAAGTTAGACTAATACAATTTAGTAACCTTGGTAAATTTCTTTGAATTGCAATTCAATAAATTCCTCTTTGCTGTCGTTCTAATTCAACATCTTGTGCGCTTTGGCCGATTCAATTTAATTTTCAGCTCATTATTTGAATAGGACCATTCTGATTTACAGCCAAACCTCCTGAACCTTCAAAAATATCAGAGAATATCTCTGACCGTTTGAGCTGAAGAGAGAGAAAGATGGAAAACAAGAAAGCTCTGATCTATCATCAGTCAACTATGCAACATCAAGATGATTTCAAATTTATTGCAAGGAGGTTCTTCTATCATGTCATTTGTACAGCATGTGGAATCAAGGTTAGATTATATTAAAGGCTTAAGGCTACAAATTGTACCTTTACACGTCTAACCCGCTTCACTTAAACATGAGTATTGTGAACTTTGTTAACCTTCGAGAACCTTCACTTCCACAACATCAGCGAGCTGTAATTATAGATGATGACATTCTGGCATGAACACACTCTTCCTTACAGCTAATCAGACTCGACTGGTAATGAACGTATAGATGCTATGCATAATCGACAGTGCATCTCAGCCCAGGGTAAAAAGGGCCGGCAGGAATGATTAATTATTCCCTGCGAGCGGAAAAAGGGAGGGAAGCTTCGGTCCGATGCGATTGCTTGTTTCAGGAACGTTCCCGTTCGGCTTGATCACCTCGGGCCAAATGAGATCTGGCAGAGAAGAGTATCGGGTCACGGGGGGGTTCCTCCTCTATTTCAGGGAATGAAGCTCCCTGAGGAACATTGCCCTGCTTGTTCTGACGGAAAAATCCCTTAAATGTCACCGTGATTTAGTGAATATTTCATTTTCCATTTCCTTTTTGTTGCCTTGTTTTTGGGGGGTTTATGGCCAGTATACATCCTTGAGCTTCCCTCGTTCTTTTCTGTAGTCGAGGCAGGAATGCAATAAGTCGAGAGTGGAATCAGATCACATTTGCTTTGAAGTCTTTAGGCCTTGCATCCCACCTCATTTTATTGTTCAAAGGAGGTCTAGAGGAAAATATGAGAAAAACAAGGAGAAATGCAGTTCAAAAATGCAGGCTTATTTATAGTTCTGTGCGAGAAATGGAACATCATCAAACCTGCTAACAATAGACTGGAAAGTGGATTTTTTTCAACATTTACAAATGTCATCAAAGCGTACCTACACTGAAATATCAAAAATATAACTTTATTTCATATTGGTGAATCAATTACCTAATCTAATACCAACAAAATTCATTTGAATGGGTTAAATCATGTAAAAAAAAAAAGAAAGAAAAAAGATAAGTTGCAGGTTACCACTTTTTTACACACCCTTGCACCACTAAAAACCAACATTTTATTAAATTAAACCTTTATCCATTTCTAAACTTGCCTCCGACACATACCTGTACTTGTAGTCGTTCTTTCTCCGTAACGCATCTGTCAGCACATAGGTGTTTTAAAAATACTCTGAAAAGCCTTTAGAAAAGTGCAGAAGGCTGTGCGCATTAATCCCTTTTCATGGTATAATGGCAGTTTTCAGTTTGATTTATGTGGGGAGGTTTTAGCACAAGGCTTCTGTGAATAGGTAGATGCAGACCAATAAAACCATACCGTTTTCTGGCACCCGGGTGGCTTAGAGTTGTTTTGATTGCACTTTGTTAAGAAAATAGTAATATTAAAAAGAGGTGTACATTATATGGAGGAAGAGGAGCTCATATTTACTTTTTGTCATAGGGCTGGATGAACTCCTTGCTTTGGGGAGAGAGCTGTATTTACCGTACTAGAGCAAATTTATATACTGTTATTAAATGCTGTCAGACGAGCAGAATGAATGCAATAGCTCACATAATGAGGGCCAAAATAACCCATGCACCTGGAAAAGTGCAGGTACTGTAATGTAATTTTAGTTGTCAAAAACTCCAAAATAGTCAAAACACATCAGCGTTTATGTAACACAAATGAATGTGCACTCCTCTACTAATGCACATTATATTCATACAGAAAGTATTATGGCTAAAAACACCCATGCTCAAAACTCTTAAAGAAATTAGTTTCTTTACCAGTGTTATTTGAGATGCTATTATAGTTCCCCTTCGAGGGAACTTGCGCTGCTATTCTTGCGTCGAGAATAACAGCGTCAGCTTTCTGGTCTTCAGCAAGCGTTCTGTGTGACTGTTTTGTCTTATCTGGTGTTGTGTGTCTAACATAATCATTCAAGCACATATTTAAAAGAAAAATAATGGCGAGTAAGGAGAAACAATTCAGGCAGTGTGCGGCCCCTTGCCCGCGCTATATGAGCGAGGAAGACACACACTCGCTCTGTGTTGTTTTTCTGGGAGTGGAGCATGCACGGGCATCGCTCGAGGGCGCTGTCTGTGCAAACTGTGATCTAATGCCCCTGAGAACGCTCCGCTCCCGCCTGAGCCTGTTCGATGAATCAGACCAGGCTCGCGCTCCCCGTGGATCTGTCGAGGCAGCGCGGTCCTCATGTTGAGACGGCTTCGGCCCTTTCTCAGCATTCAGCAGCCAGCTCTATTGGTCCCGTGCACAGGTCAGAAGCCCGCTCTGCAGCTTCTTCCGCCCGTGGCGAGGACCCAATGCTCGAATTATCTGGCTTGTTCCGAGGAGTTAGATATTTTGAGCATCGAGGCAGGAGAATGTGAGGATTTGCCACCCCATTCTCCTTCCTTCGAGGAGCTGCTGGAGGTTGTAACCAGGGCAGTGGCCATAAACATCGATTGGCCAGCAGAAAAGCAGGAAGCGATGAGAAAAAGCAAACTAGATGAGCGCTTCCTGCACAGCCTTCGCGCTGGAGCCTCCCATTTTTCACCGGGGTGTCGAGATCGTGGAATAAGCCCTTCTCGTCCCATCTATAGAGCCCCAACATTCATATATATTCATCCATCGTGGGCTCGAAAGAGAAAGGCTATGGGACGATGCCGCGGGTCGAAGAGACATTAGCGTCATATCTCTCACCCGACGCTGCATTGTCCGGCGTCCCCTTCCAAGCCCTGCTGTACTACATCAGCCTTGGTGGGGAAAGCATATATGGTGCATGGTCGGGCTGGTGCATGTCTGCACACGATGGGGATTTTGCAGGCATACCAGGCCGATCTCCTCAAAGAGGTGGATGACAGCGGGGAGGTCGAGCGTCTGACTTGTCTCTCCGTGTTTCCAAGGAGACGGCCCGTGCCATAGGCCGCTCCATGTCAGCATTGGTAGCAACAGAGAGGCACTTGTGGCTGAACTTGTCGGGCATTGGGGAGAAGGACAGGGCTTTCCCTGCAGAGGCGAAGCGACAGTCAGCCACATTCAAACAATTAATCCCCCGCCGTCGTTCCAGATCTCGTGGGTCTGCTGCCAGGGGGCAGTCCCACAAGGCAGCTGCCAGCTCCTTGCACCTGCAGCAGCAGAAGGAGAGTGTTGCAACACCCTCAGCTGAAGTCCTCCAAGCTGAAGACAGATCTGAGGACTGTCATTCAGGCGAGGAAGGCTTTGGCGAAGAGGTCCTGACGTGATGTGCAGGCCTCTGAGGGCACCCCCACAATCGAGCATCAACAGCTCGCTCCTTCGCAGAGCCCTCCAGCGAATGCTAATCGCAGTGTCCGCCCGAAAATATTGCGGCCCTGTCGAGTTCGCTTCCTCTCACGAGGCCTTTAGAAAAATTCAATCTGTGAGTTCCTGCCAGTCAACTGCTTCAGGTCACCGAAATCCAAAATATAACATCCGAGGTCAGTCTCGAGAGACTGGTCCCCCTAGTAGAACATCTAGACACCTGGAAGGGTCTTCGAAATATATCTCAGTGGGTCCTGTGCACAGTGGCACAGTCCTATAATAGATCTCAGGGTATTGAACCGGTCTCTGAGGAGATTCGGGTTCAAAATGCTAACCACGCCTATTATCGTGAGTCAGATCAGGTCCCAGGACTGGTTTGTCACGATAGATCTAAAGGACGCGTACTTTCACATATCCATCCTTCCCCAGCACAGGAAGTTTCTGAGGTTCGCTTTTGGGGGAAAAGTGTATCAATACAGAGTTCTTCCATTTAGCCTAGCACTGTCACCTCGCACCTTCACGAAATGCATGGATACCGCTCTAGCTCCACTGAGACTTCAGGGCATTCGCATTCTCAACACCATCGACGACTGGCTCATTCTGGCACAGTCAGAGGAGATGGCGGTTCAACATCGAGATGTTGTTCTGAACCATCTAAGGTGCTTGGGGTTGAGACTCATTGTCAAGAAGAGTTCACTAATTCCTCTACAGAGAACTATATTCCTGGGGGTAGTGTGGGATTCAGTTACAACGCGGGCACAGTTGTCTCCTGCTCGTATAAATACCATCTTGACCACAGTCACGAGTATCAAGCTAGGCCAGGCCATCACTGTCAAACATTTTCAAAGGGTTCTGGGTCTTATGGCAGAAGCGTCCAACGTGATACCTTTTGGCCTGCTGTATATGAGGGCCCTGCAGTGGTGGCTCAGGACCAGAGGGTTTTCCCCGAGGGGGAACCCATTTCGCATGATCAAAGTAACGCGCAGATGCCTTCGTTCTTTGGTCATGTGTAAGAAACCCTGATTCCTGTCCCAGGGCCCTGTGCTGGGAGCACCGTGTCAGAGAAAAATAGTGACCACGGATGCGTCCCTCACAGGCTGGGGAGTGGTCATGGAGGGCCACTATACCAGGGAACTTTGGAAGGACCACCATCTTTCATGGTACATCCAATTGCCAGGAGATGTTGGCAGTATTTCTGGCTCTCAGACATTTCCTTCCGGACCTCAGAGGCCATCATGCTCTAGAGAGAGTCAGTGTTCTCATATATAAATTGACAGGGGGGCCTGAGATCGCGCCTTCTATGCAGACTGGCACATCAGGTTCTTCTGTGGTCCCAGGGCAAACTACTCTCAATCAGAGCAATGTTTATTCCCGGGGACAAAAATGTGGGAGCAGACATCCTGTTGAGGCAGGGGCTGAGGCCCGGGGAATGGAGACTCCACCCCGAGATGGTGGAGCTGATATGGGGGGAGTTCGGTCAGGCGGAAGTGGATCTGTTCGCCTCTCACGAGGATACTCACTGTCCACTCTGGTTTTCCCTCACGCATCCAGCTCCCTTGGGACTGGGTGCCATGGTGCAGGCATGGCCGAGGCAACATTTCTAGAGAGGGTCCGGCGGCACGGGATCAGCTTGCTCCTAGTAGCCCCATACTGGCCGGCCCAAGTATGGTTTTCGGACATTATAGCTCTTCTAGCAGGCCCTCCATGGCAAATCCCGATAAAGAGGGACCTTCTTTCTCAGGCCGGGGGCACAATACATCATCCTCGGCCAGAGGTGTGGAAGCTGTGGGTCTTGAGGGGGACCAACTTGTAAATGCTGGTCTCTCAACTGAGGTTGTTGAGACCATCCTAAACTCTAGAGCCCGCTCCACGAGGAAACTGTATGCATTAAAATGGAATGTATTCAACTTATGGTGCAGAGAACATCAGTTGGACCCAGTTAACTGCCCAGTGGCTTCAGTACTGGAGTTCCTCCAGAATCGTTTCTCTGACGGGCTCTCCCCATCCACCCTTAAGGTCTATGTGGCGGCTGTAGCTGCCTTCCACATGCCTCTAAGGGTGGGCACCTTTGGGAGACACCCACTTATAGTACGTTTCCTTCGTGGAGCTAGGAGGATGAGGCCTGTTGTCCAGTCCAGGGTCCCCACGTTGGACCTGGCAGTGGTTCTTGAAGGGTTATCCCTGGCACCCTTCAAACCTTTGGACGAGGTGTCTGAGAATTTTTTATCTTTAGAAGTAGCTTTCCTGTTGCCTATTATGTCCCTAAAAAGAGGCGGGGATCTGCAGGCGCTATATGTTGCGCTCTCTTGCCTCGAGTTCGCTCCTGGCAGAGTGAGAGCTATTCTCCACTCTAGACCCGGCCATGTGCCTAAGGTGCCTACAAATGTGGCACGGTCTATAATTCTACAGGCATTTCATCCTAGCAAGATTACATCTGTTATGCCCGGTCCGAGCTCTGGAGGCCTATGTACACAGGTCCTTGGGCTGGAGGAAGTTTCACCTCTTCTGATAAAAGCCCACTCAACTAGAGGAGTGGCTTCCTCTAAAGCTCTGCTAGCAGGGGTTTCCCTTCAAGAGGTCTTTGATGCTGCTGGCTGGGCCTCCCCACACACCTTCATAAGACATTACAGTCTGGATCCGCTCTCTACACCGGGTTCACAAGTTTTCTCGTCTTGACTGTGCAAGATTGCTTCACACCAGGGCGTGTACTTCTCAGTGTGGCGCAGTGGGCATTTCGTTCCCCAATGTGTCGATTCTCGGCGCAGTGCGGGTTCCCTCAAAAGGGAACGTGTCGGGTTACGACTGTAACCCTCGTTCCCTGAGAAGGGAATGAGACGCTGCGTCCCTCGGCCACACTTCCTGCGCTACTGAGAATTACTTGCTTCGACCAATCAGAAGCTGCCACTGTTGTGATCCGGCGTCCCTTTATAGCTTCCGCATCACCATCACATGAGTGACGTAATGACGCAACACCAATCGAGATAGGACTAGTTCCATACAGGCTTCAGACGCGTCATGCTGAAGGCGTTCCCCAATGTGTCGATTCTCGACGCAGCGTCTCGTTCCCTTCTCAGGGAACAAAGGTTACAGGCGTAACCCGAGACGTTTTTATTAAAAATTTAATTTCAAGTTGTAGTGATTTAGTTGTGTTTTTGCCATTTTTAGTAGCATATGTCTATATAGCTTTTATACTTTTTCAGTTTTAGCTTTAGTTGTTTTTAGAAGGCAACTAGATGAAAAAAAATAAAATAAGTTTCTTATATTTTGTTTTATTTCAGTTAAAGTTTTTCAAATGTTACCTTTCATGTAGTGTGTAATATCGCTGTTTGTGAATTGCAAAGTTTTAAAGGTCAAAGTGCACAACAAATAAAGTTATTGTCTCCTAAACAAAAGAAGCGATTCTGAACTGCTGAAATGAGCAACAGTCTTACTTCCTGTTAGATACCCTTATAACAATGTAACACATTTGCATAATGCTAGCCTCTGGTCTTGGTTGGCTGAGCAGCGTCTCTTTGCCCTGCCCTCAAACAGTGTAGTTTTATCTGAGACTGGAAGAGTTTGGTTTGTGTTGCTCATGTCGAGAAGATCGACCAATCGCAACAGACTGGGCCGTCTGACCAATCAGAGCAGAGAAGCACTCAGAGAGGTGGGGTTTAGAGAGACTGAATCTTCAAACAAACCGTTTCAGACACTGGGAGAAAAGAGCTGATGCTGCAATGTATATTGTGAGAAAATGTAAATGTTTTTTGCCCTTGGATGCATGTAAACTCATTGTAGGAGACTCTAAAATAAAATTTGGATTTTTTAAATAGCATAATAGGGGCACTTTAATGTTTATCTTATTTCAAGTAAAAAAATTTTTCATGGTTCAATGTCCTTTCATCTTCCCCCACAGGTACGAGGATAGCCAAAAGTAATGGACTTGCTCTTCTTCTCCTCACGTCTGGCCTCATGAGGGAAGCGTGGCTATAGTTTCAAGACAGTGACTCTTTTTCCCAGAATCACTCTTATTTCAGAGCCAAAAGAAAAATTCCTGCTATTTGGACGGAGCGGACAGAACAGTCGTCCCTACCCTTACTTCAAACCACTGCACCCAATGTAGTCTAATGATCATCACCAGAAGCTCTTTTCTTTAAAAAGCCTATAAGAGAAGGAAACTGCCATAGTGGACACGTGCTTCACGCTCCAAATCATACAGAAGACAGACACACACACACATACACACACGGACACAGACTCTTATGGGATCTTGTGCCCCATATATATTTTTGGTTGGTTTTTGTTTACCTTTTATCTCCAGCTGTGAATTTAATACATTGCTCTGAAGAGTCTATATTTGTGTAACATATGAATATATGAACAGATATACAGTATATATATATATATATATATATATACAGTATTTGATTTCAAATTCCCTTGACTCTGTACAGCTGCCATTCATTCATATGCAAAAACAGCCTTGAAAACAAAAGTAATGGCTCCACGGCTTTAGTACATGTTGTGTTCTGGATCGCTAGTTGATGTGGTAAATCACAGTGTTTACGCTGCATTGAGCTGCAGTGAGCTTCATTAATGCAGATGTTCTTGCTTAAATATGTGCTTTTGATTTATTTTTGGCATAATAAATGTGAGTATATTCCTTTCGCCCCTCCGTCCTGTTAGTAGCGTTGTAAACTCACATGCCCTTCCATGTTCAGTTAGCATGTAGCATGTGAGCTTGGTAGTCTATGGCTGGAAACTAAATCACACACAATAGTGCCATTTAAAAGCACCGTTTCAGTGCGGGTGGGTTGAGAAGTTATTGTTTGTTTGGCTCTTACTTACTTTTGTTGGAGAGTTGAGGGTCGGACAAATTGATCGAAATAAATGTTCTGAGCTTTCAACCTTCATATCACTAAAGGTGTTCCATGACCTTCAGTGCAACTGAATGTTGTGATTGTGTCCTCTAAACATCTCAAGTATGATTCACCTACGTTTAAGTGTCGAAGATGATTGCTTTTCACCTCTTGAAACAACTGTCAATTCTGCGGTGTTTACCATCTTCAAAATCATGTATCATGGATTTCCACTAAAGCAGACAAAATCAATAGCTGTTGACAATTGGTTTTCTCTTCCCCTCTATTTATTTTAATTAAAAAAGGAATAGCTTAGTACTTTCTGGCTAACATAGAATGGTACATATACCATTATATATATACCACACATACACACACACACATATGTGTGTGTGTGTGTGTGTGCATTTGTCCTTCCATTTTGGAAATGCAGATTGCACGTTCTATGAATTATCAAAGAAGGAACCATTTTCCCTAAAGCAATAGGAGAGTCGGCTTTGCAGGACACTTTTAAAATGAGTGTTTTTAGCCTTGTTCTTATGCCAAAGGCACTTATTCCAAACGAACATATACTCTAATCATTCAACATTACAAATAAGTTGTTTATTCAGTGTCTGAACACAATATATCACTAAAACATCCTCTGATTCCCAGAAGCCGCATTAAAGGGGTCATGACATGGATTTTTTTATTTTTATTAATTACTTTATTGACTTTGTTCCATGAGGTTCACTTGCATTGTTAATAAAGTTATTACGGTTTGTGATTCTGCTGCTGTCAGATCCAATACAGTCGCTGCTTCATCTTTCTTTGCGAACTGTCTCTGTCTCTGTCTCATGGCAACACTGTGCCTCAGTCAAATGCTCCGAACAAACATAATCCTCAGACGCGATCCGGGACACCATTAAAATAAACCATCAGCTTGTTTCCGACGCTGGGATCCTTCTGAAGTCTGTACAGAGACTCAAACCACCTGTTTAAACTGGACGATCAAAGCGTTCTTTCTCTCTTCCTTTTGTCCTGTTGTCGACAGATGTCAGAAACTGAACACATCTGTATCAGTGTAGACAGCGTCAGTCAATATAATGGCTTCTGTTTGCTTTTGACGCAACGCTCACATCCAGTGAAGGTAAATGTCAGCCGTTTAGCGACTGAACACCAGTGGGCGGGGCCTATGATGCGCTGATGTATAACTATTGGTTGATGTCTTGCTCTGGAGGCGAGCATATGCAAATGTATTTGCCCGTGTGACATCACAATTCCCTTAAAGCTGCAATTGGCAAGATTTTTTTGTTATCATATTCACTGAAACCGACACTATGCTCTGAAAAAAACTGACTGCCAATCACAGTTCGAGCACACGCCACAGAGAGAGAGAGAGAGAGAGAGAGCGAGAGAGAGAGAGCGAGAGAGAGAGAGAGAGAGAGAGAGAGGCACATTTTAGACAGCGCTCGAACACCGAATTGATTCCTCTTTCGCATTTCCTTGCCCTTGAACGGACACGTAAACACAATATTATGTCAAAATACCTGTCTCTGCAAGTATTCTCTCGTATATGTCATAAGTGAACAGTTGAGAAAGAAACCGGATGTGTGTCAGTTTATTCGGTCTTAAAGTGACAGCAGCCTAATATTCCTAATGTTGTCTTTCATTAATGCTAATTAAACAACAAAATACAGCTTTAACAAAGATGAAAGTATATTTAATTTCTACAGTGAACAAAGAGTGTTATTTTACATTTAGGCCTAATTATTAATTTCTGTACCTGAATACTACTGTTAAACTTTGTAACTTTCTTATTTAGTATTCATCTCTGCTTGTAATTTGTGTATTTGTTCTTATTTTATTACTGACTGTTCAGTTCTTTAATTCTTTAATAATGTCTGAACTTTATCAGTTAGGCTAGTAGTTTTTTTTTAACTTTTTTTTTTTTTTGCTGTGGTATCGAAGTACTTTAAGTAATAATTATATATATATATATATATATATTTATTTATTTATTTATTTATTTTTTTTTTGCTGATTCGAGAAATGATACGATCCAAGGCTAAAAAAACGTAAATGATCAGAACCGTGAGTTTTGAGATCCGTTGCACCACGTCATGACCCCTTTAAAATGACATCACCTGTGATGCTGGTTGGAAATAAGATGGTGACATTTAACCAACACTGTGTTATCAACAAGAACAAGACGTCCCTACAGGAATGTTTTGAAAAGAATCTGAAGCTGCGGTTGATGGATCTCATTCTGTTTGACATTCTGCTCATATATAGATGCCTTGAGGTGTTTTTATATAATTTAACCAAAGACTGCTGAGATGGGCACATTGCAAGACTGTTTACAAAATACATAAGACCCTCATGTATGCCAAAAATATGCTCGGTTTTCGAAAACTAATTTTCTCACTCATAGTCGAGCTGTGCGTAGTGTTTGTTCCTCAGTTTTGGCTTTCGGGGCAGTTGTATAGGGATTACACTGGGATTAAAACATAACAAAAGAGAATCTCCCAACAGCAAACACAAAAGCAACTTAAAATTCTGTTAACTTCAAGAAAGTCACATAAGGAAACGACCCCATAGCGATTTTTATCTTGCACCAGCAAAAATGTCGCTTCTCACTTCAGTTTTCAGCTAAAACCTCTGCATAAACCTCTGTTACATATTTGATGCAAAATTTTTGTATTATGATTATAGCAGTTTAGTTATAGGCACGTCACAATAGGTCGCAAGACACATGACATGATTCTTGAGGCATACATTTCTGAATGTTCAAATGAGGGTGGTGTTTTAGGGTTTGTAGTTTTATCAGTGAATAATGCCACAAAGTTATTAGATACGATTTGAATAATAGTGCATGGCTAGAACGGGCTAATTCATGATGCATTGATGGTGCTTTTGTCATTTTTGGAACCACAGCTGAGAGAAGAAACAAGAAAATCACATTTGTTGACAAATGGAACCTTAATATTTTTTTCATGGTTTTGGTTTCAGTTTTAGTTAACTATAAAAAACGCTGATTTGACTCCCATGGAAATGAGAAAACAATTAGTAAATAATAAAGTAAATCATGAGAACTTTTTTTTAATTGAACCCTAAAAGTTCCCTCTTAAAACCCTCATAAACGTTTGAAATATGATAAAACGGTTATGATGGTGCAGGACACAAATAGTTGCGTTGACATTTACTAAAGGCCGTTTCTGACTTGCAGCTCCAACAGGGACACTGTAATGTAATGTAATGTAATGTAAACTGTTAGTCTGTACTTTGATGGCTGTATGATCCTGATGCTTAAATGAGGTCATGGAACAAAAAGTACACCATGATATTTCTTTGAATAATGAGACGGGTCATGCGATAGAAGGTTGTTCAGCAAGATTCTTGCCAAATTGTACTCTTCATAATTGGAAGACTAATCATAAAGCCAGCTGGAACCTCTAAATTCTCTCTAGATTTATGGGCATGTGTGACTTTGAGAGCAGCTGCTATAGATGGTAATGTACAGCGTAGGTTTGTTGATTTGAGTAGGTTGATCTACATAAAACTTTGTTAAATTTGTTGAAGGCGAAAGGTGAAACTTTGTTAAGGCGGCACTTTAAATAGGGCACACAATGATGATGATCCACATTTGTGTGTGCTGTAAATAGACAAAACACCTAATCTAAATCCATCTGCAGCATTTTAGCGCAGGACACCTGTGGTTAACTATCACAAAAACAAATCATTTAATTCAAAAGTTTTAGATGAATATATTTGATGCCTTGTACAGCCTGTGGAAAAGTCACTGTAAACTTAAGCCGCATGGTTTATTTCCATTCCTTATGTTTTACGGTTTTTGTTTTTTTTACTCAGAAAGGAAAAGTTATATATGTGTATGATTACAATGCATTGAAAGGACAGAAATGTTTCTATGGGAAAGACTTTCCGTCAGCATACCAGCTTTGGGATCTTGTTTTGGCCAAACCTTTGGAGATACTGGCTCAACTTTGGAAAAATGAACAGCAGCAGTTGAATCTGACGAAACGGAGACTCTCTGTGCGTTCCCAAAACAATAACTGAAAATGAATCTCTGGATATGCTTATGATTAGACATGTTGATTTCTGCATGTGAAGAATCATTCGTTCGGAGAGAAGCCGTTCCATTCAAGAGAAAACCCTGGATTTGTATTTCAGAAAGATCTTCTTCAGGTGTTTCGTCACATGGCAACACAGGGGATCAATGTATATATGGATCACCATCTTGTTTGAGTCATAATTAAATGTTCACTGGACTCTTTCAAATACATGATGTGATTTTCATTTTACTGTCTTGGCTGAGCAAAAGCTAAAGTTTGTAATATAAGACAAAATTAGCCAAATTTTAATAAACTATCTTCATGGGCTGTCTACAGATAGATTTATTTTATGAGATGTGCAGCATAATTTCCAGTATGTGGTGTTTCAGTTTTCTTTTATTAGGAGCCACTTGTGTATCATCTGCAGATGTTCTTTAAAGGATCTGATGTTTGAAGATCGATTGAGGATGAGAGGAAAGATATGACACGGTTCTGCATAAACCGCTCAAAGACATTTCCACACCAAGCTCATGAAACATGAACATTACATTTCTCTAAAGCACTGCCTTCTTTTTATTATTAATTTTCCTCAAAAACAAATACAAAACATAGAAAAGAAAAATAAACTGGGGAAGCATCCAATATGTCCCTCATATTCTTCTAAAAAACTTTTTAGAGTCATGATTTGTGGTTTGTTTGGATGCCATAAAGCGAGCTCAAGATTTTTATATTCTACCCGTTTTATCTGGAATCCAATAAGAGGCTGCTTTATGAAAGTGAAGACCCTGCTGGAAATGAATTGTAGTCTTATATAAATCTCGAGAGCTTGTGACAGGTAGAGGCTTGACCTGGATTGATTAATGCACAAACACTGTCCAAAAAATAAATTGCAATTGAATTTAAAGCTATTTCTTCATATTATTTCACATTAATTTGAATAAGGCTGTCCCAAGTATTTTTCGTCATTGCAAACTTAACATGTCAAACCTATTGCATGGCTTCAGAAGAATTGGATAGATGCCCATTCACACCAATTACGAGAACTATAATGATAACGTCTCGGTTACATGTGTAACCCTCGTTCCCTGAGAGAGGGAACGGAGACGTCTCGTCGTGACCGACGATTTTGGGATCTCGCTCAGAGGACCGATCTACTTCGAGTGTAACTAAACAAGCCAATTTCATATTGGCATGCAATCATTGCATTCAGCTGCTCTGCCTCGTCAGCGCGGGTATAAATGAGCAGCTGGTGCATGATGCAATCAGTTTTTCGCTGAGGAGTTGAGCCGAGTTGGCGACCCAGGCCCCAGCGACGGTACAGCGCCCGTGGCGACGGGACGAGACGTCTCCGTTCCCTCTCTCAGGGAACGAGGGTTACACATGTAACCGAGACGTTCCCTTATCGTTCGGTCACTCTCGATGTCTCGTCGTGACCGACGATTTTGGGATCCCTACCAAAAGCACCACGGGCGCTGCCCGCTTCCAGCGCCCTGGGCAAGCCTCCTAAACCCTCTTACCCTTCTTGGCAATGAGGCAGGGCTTACCCAGAGAGTGTCCGTCACTACTGTTCCGAATAACCCCTTTAGAGTGACAAATACTGGATAACGCTGGGAAAGCGTGCCCCCCTTCTTTTACAAAGGAGGGAACACTGCGGAATCCACATCCTACTAGAGGTCTAGTGGAAGATACCGTATGGACTAACCTCTTGAGGGCTGTGCAATACGGAGTCCCTGAGTGGCTCTCACCATCGAAGGATAACAACACTGGCAGGGACGGCAGGGCGGACTCTGCCAGGGGAGACACGGGTTTCATTAAGAGCTTGCCGTGGAACACACATATGGAACCCTGCTGAAGGTCACACATATGGGCATCCAGGTCTAGAGCTGGTTCTCGAAGATACATCAGTCGTAGGCCTGGCACCGGACGCTCCGCAACGTCCGGACGCCATAGGGATGATCGGAGGACTCACAGGGTCTACTAAGAGGACTCTCTGGAGAATTGTAGCGCACTTGTGGGCGCAGCAAGCCGACACTACACCGGGGCCCCCTCGTGTCTCTGACCATTTGAGGCGAGAACACGGGAAGCGACCGGGTCCACACGAAGGCTATAAAACCTAGTGAACGTGTTGGGTGTCACCCAGCCCGCAGCTCTACAGATGTCTGTCAGCGAGGCGCCCTGTGCCAGAGCCCAGGAGGATGCAACACTTCTGGTAGAGTGAGCTCGCAACCTGAGAGGACAGGGCACACCTTGTGCTTGGTAAGCCAAGATGATGGCATCCACTATCCAGTGGGCCATCCTCTGCTTGGAGACAGCCTTCCCCTTCTGCTGGCCTCCAAAACAGACAAAGAGCTGGTCTGAGGTCCTGAAGCTTTGTGTCCGGTCTATGTACACTCTGAGTGCTCGGACGGGACAAAGCAAAGCTTGGGCTGGGTCTGCCTCCTCCGGGGGCAGCGCTTGCAGGTTCACCACCTGGTCCCTGAAAGGAGTGGTTGGAACCTTGGGCACGTATCCAGGCCGGGGTCTCAAAACCACGTTGGTGTCACCCGGCCTGAATTCCAGGCACGATTCGTCGACCGAAAATGCTTGCAGGTCCCCTACCCTCTTGATGGAGGCCAATGACAGCAGAAGCAAAGTCTTCATAGTTAGATGAAGACTTCATAGTCTTCATAGCTTTAAGTCAACTGACTGCAAAGGCTCAAATGGGACGAGCTGAAGTGCTCTTAGGACCAGCGTAAGGTCCCAAGAGGGTATGGAAGGAGGACGAGGAGGATTTAACCTTCTCGCCCCCCTAAGGAACCTGACGACCAGGTCATGCTTCCCAACCGATTTACCCAGTATGGGGTCATGATGTGCAGATATTGCCGCCACATAAACTTTGAGGGTGGAGGGGGACAGCCTCCGCTCCAACCCTTGCTGCAGGAAGGAAAGCACGGCTCTGAGCGAACATTTCCGGGGGTCTTCTTGGTGAGAAGAACACCATTCGACGAACAGGTTCCACTTCAGCGCATTGGCAGTGGGTGGCAGTGGGTGGTCTCTGAGGAGGTAAACAGGTCTACCTGTGCCTCTCCGAAACGACGCCAAATCAGCTGAACCGCCTGGGTATGGAGTCTCCATTCTCCTGGAAGTGCTGCACGTGATAGCTCGTCGGCTATAGTGTTGAGTGCACCAGGAATGTGAATGGCACGAAGCGACCTCAGATGCTTCTGACTCCAGAGGAGGAGGTGGCGGGCGAGTTGCGACATGCGGCGAGAGTGCAGACCACCTTGATGGTTGATGTACGCAACAGTCGCAGTGTTGTCCGTGCGGACCAGCACGTCTTTCCCCTGTAGGCGCCGTTTGAGTCGACCTTGTACTGATATGCACGACCCTCGAACGCAAAACGCAGAAATATTCTGTGTCGCGGAAGGATGGAGACATGGAAGTACGCGTCCTTCAGGTCTATCGCTGCGAACCAATCTTGGGGACGGATGCATTCGAAAATGCGTTTCTGCATCAGCATTTTGAACGGTAGCTTATGTAAAGCCCGATTCAAAACTCGCAGGTCCAAGATCGGCCGTAACCCACCGCCTTTCTTGGGTACAATGAAGTAAGGGCTGTAGAACCCTGTCTTCATATCGGCTGGAGGAACCGGCTCTATCGCATCCTTCGCCAGTAGGACCGCGATTTCCGCTCTCAGGATAGGGGCATTGTCTGAGGTTACTGATGTGAACCGAATACCCCTGAACCTGGGGGCATAGCCGAGCCTGATGGTTCGAATGAGCCAGCGAGACGGCCTGGGGAGCGCTAGCCAGGCTCGCAGAGACTGTACAAGTGGGACCAAAGGAACCACAGGCATACCCGGGGTGGGGCAGGGAAGTGGAACACAGGGACCCAGCCCGTGGAGCTCTCTTTCTGTCGAGGCGGCCGAAGGCGTGGTCTGAGCGTGTTGTGAGTCGCTTACCTGGTTCCGTGGTAGGGCAGATGGGACGTGAGGATGCTTGAATGTGTCCTGAACCCGTCCGATACTGCCCTCTGGCGATAGAGGAAGGGGAGTGTGTCTGGGTAGTGTACCATGAACCGCTCCCCGAGTCCTCCTGGGACCCAGAGAGGAGAGAAACTTCTCTTTTACTGAAAATTTGGGTACCGCTGGCTGTTGGGCCAGCGGCAGAACAAAAGAAAACTGGAACAAAGGATTCTCCCGCCGGTCCTCCTCCGGGGGAGGGAGTGGTCCTGTCGCCATCTCCCAAAGAGCAGTCCTCTCCACCTCTGGGTCGCCCGTCTCAGGGCCTCTTACCCTTACGCTTCCCTCCTGGTTTAGTGGAGGCCTGGACGGGCGGGGCGCCACGGCCACGTCCGGCTCCTCTGCGCTGCTTTGCTGGTGGTTGCTGCGGAGGAGTGGAGGCGGATGCGGAGGGGCGCCCTCGGCAAGGAGGAGACGAGGTCGCTGGCTCCGACGGCCTCTTACCTGGAGCCGACCGCCGGGGCAGGATATGTTTAATGGCCTCCGTCTGCTTCTGTGCTGCCGAGAACTGTTGGGCGCAGCTCTCGACAGCCTCGCCGAAGAGACCGGTCTGGCAGACAGGGGAGTTAAGGAATCTGACCTTCTCAGTCTCCCGCATGTCTGCCAGACACAGCCAGAGGTGTCGCTCCTGGACCACAAGAGTGGACATCGCTCGACCCAGTGACCACGCGGTGACCTTCGTCGCTCGTAGTGCGAGGTCCGTTGCGGCACGAAGTTCCTGGAGAACCCCTGGGTCGCGACTACCCTCGTGCAGGTCCCTCAGGGCTTTGGCCTGGTGAACCTGCAGTAACGCCATGGCGTGTAAAGCAGAGGCAGCCTCTCCACAGGCTCTGTAAGCCTTGTCGGTTAACCCCGACGAGTACTTACAGGCCCGGGATGGGAGACACGGTTCCCCCCTTAGTGTGGAGTTAGGGGAAAGTTGCATGGCAACTGCCCGCTCCACGGGGGGGATACGCGTATAACCTTTGGCTGCCCCGCCATCGAGGGTAGTGAGGGGGGAGGGGACCCTAGGACCACTTTTGGCAGTAAAAGGTGCCGTCCATGACCTAGTGATCTCCTCATGTACCTCGGGGAAGAATGGTACCGGGGCAGGACGCTGAGAACCAGCGCGAGCTGCCCCGAGAAACCAATCATCCAACCGAGAGGGTTAGGGACACGGTGGAGGGTTCCACACGAGCCCGACACTCTCGGCGGCCCGAGATAGCATAGCCATCATCTCTGGGTCCGATTCGGGGGACACCCAAAGGGGGCAGCGCAGCCGAGTCATCATCCCCGGAGAGAGAGGACCCGCCCTCCGATGCCGCAATCGACATCTGATCGTCAGGCGGGGCGCCGAAGGATACGACTGGTGCAGACCTTGAAGGCGGCCCAGCCCGTTCCTCCGACGGCCCAGCTGGTTGCGGAACAGGGGAGTGAGGGGGTCCCGGGGGTGGTGGCCCCGCGGAACCGGTCCTCACTGTCACCCTCAGATCTCCCAAGCTACGGCCCGAAGTAGCCCCCCGAGGAGGGTTAGATCGAGGCAGAGGCGAGGGGGCTCCCATCCCTTTGAGGAGTGAGAGCCGTGATCGGAGCTCCGAGATGGTCATGTTCCCGCAGTGAGAACATGACTCATCCACGAACACTGACATTGCATGCCGAATGCCCAAACATACAATGCAACGTCCGTGACCATCACCTGGCGTCAGGAAACGACCGCATCCAGAAACACACGGTGTGTTTGCCATTTTTGTACAAACGCGCACACACCGTGAAGCTCTTTTAGAGAACTGCTCTCTTTTTGTGCCGAAGCACGCAGGGAAACCCCGCTCGCATCACCAACGGTAAGGGGAATCCCGCGGTGCGCAACCGATACCAGCTGTTAAAACAGCTATTGTTTTATTTAGAAGGTGCTGGATCGGTCGAGGAAGTTCGCTGCCGTGCCGTGTCGCCAACACTCAAAGAGAACAGGAAAGTACACTCTTCTTTGTCGATCTTCTTTGCAGAAGCTCAACTCCGAAGTGAAAAGCTGATTGCATCATGCACCAGCTGCTCATTTATACCCACGCTGACGAGGCAGAGCAGCTGAATGCAATGATTGCATGCCAATATGAAATTGGCTTGTTTAGTTACACTCGAAGTAGATCGGTCCTCTGAGCGAGATCCCAAAATCGTCGTTCACGACGAGACGTCGAGAGTGACCGAACAATAAGGGAACTATATTAGCGTTCACACAATATCGTTCTGTTTATTATAAGCGCTGCAGTTTTGTCGTCTGTATGTTTTTATTAGTTTGCATCCTAGGTAAGATTTTTGTATAAAAAGTAAATAGATAAAAATATATTTTTTAATAATAAGAAAAAATTGTAAATGATGGCAAAATTTTCATTTTAACCCTCAATGTTTAATCTAGCAGTGTTTATTCTACATGATTTATCTGTTTATCTGTTATCATTATTGTGTTAAATTCATGTTGAAGCCATATAATAGCTTTAGTTGAGGAACAGGAAAAGTATTCTTGCTTCGTGTCATTGGAAGTAAAAGTCATAGCACTTTTAGCACTACTGGTCACTTCACCTTTGGCAAAAGCACATGCATAATCACATTATCCACAGTACACCAGGTAGAACAGTGCACTAACCGAAGGGAAAGCCTGTCGGAAGCATCCGGGTCAACGACCTTGTTCAAAGGCGTAATAATGATGTAATCTCAGTATCTCTCCAGTTCCTTGGGTCATTTGAGCTTGCGACCTCTGCATCAGCATCACACACACTTACTGAATGAGGAATATGAGGACAATAAATAAACATTGCATTGTAAAAACACCAATGAGATACATGCATCTTTTATTTGTTCTCGTTAAAAACAATCAATTTGAGGTGACGTTGATGTAAAGTCCTTTAATGGCACCCTATAAAAATCCTTCATGTTAATGAACCGAGGCTTTGCGCTTCAGTCTGCAGTGAGAGCGTCTGGGAAACTGGGAAAACACGGAAAGGGGAAGAACAGCTACGTCTATGTAGATCAACTGAAGCAAATTCCCCCCCACGCTAAACACGTCAAAAGAACAATGTAATGTTTTAAACACTTTACATGATACAGAAATGGCCTTGCAGCAGGTTTTGCATGGCTGGAAGCTTTCCTGACACAAAGCTGGAGATACTGGGAAAGCGAAGCCGCTGCGAGTAATGAGTGGGAGTGATTTCTACGAGGCGACTGGCCTGGAAACGAAAAGAGGAGAGGAGACAGATATATAGTGGTGTCGATACAATGGGGGAATGTTTGTGCTTCACGAGTGAATAGAAAGAGCTCATGAAAACATCATGACGATTTAGGGAGAGGATTGTTTTAGAGGGCATGTAGGATTGAACGCCTGCATCTCTGCCAGCAAGTGCTTAGTCTTCTCAATACACAATAAAAATGACACCAAAATCAAATGTATTACGGGCTCGAGTCCTTAAAGTGCCATTTATGAGCCGTCAAATCATTGCTAACAGCATTTCGCAGATTCAAATAACTATACCGTATAAAAAGCCATTTTATAACCAAATTATAGGGTAAACATTGGAAATGCTCTGAAATCATCTTTGTCTTTCACCTCACAACCTGCCTTTTTTCGAGCATCTCTTCCAAAATGAGTATTTATTTGAATTTTTTGCAAGTGATTTTGAAAGGCTATTCTGTGCATTTAAAGCGTGCATCTTTTCAGTGGTTCCCTTAAAATCACTATGAAATCAAAATGACCCTGTTTGTGGTCGTTCCTGGTTTTAATGACTGCCATAGTCAATGACATATGTATAAATTCAAACAGAAAATGTAAATACTTGCATCACTTTTGATACTGACAAATAAATTAACATTTAAAATTGTTTAATTCATATTCAAACATGTAACCACATTACCAAAAACATTAATAAAAATAAAAAATGTCTTTTTATAAAGGAAATTTAAATGTTGCATTAGAAGATGGCTTATTCATGTACTATTTTATCTTTATACATAAATTACAGTTAAAAGTGATTAATTCAACTATTATTTTGTGTTAATAAATTGATAAAGATATTTTTCATCAAATTGTATCATGTTTACTTCTAAAACAACGACGTCATAAAAAGCATCTTTCTCCACTAGCAGTCACTCAAAAGTGGCTGTGTTATGCTGTAGCTGATGAAATAACTTTTTATCTGAATATAACTTTATCGGAATATAAGTTGTGACCTACATTTTGCTCAGCACCAATCAGTCTGTTAAATCTGCAACTGCTCATTTAAAGTAAAATAAATGGGTCACAGCCATCCAGACTTTCTTAGTATAAAAAGATGTATTTTCCCCAGAACTGTACAGCACTTAAGAATGGAAATCTAGTTAAAGCATTGAAAATGGTTTAATTCAGATCAAATCTTAACAAAAACTCCATTATGTGGCTCACTATCACTTCTAGAAAGCTGTTTGAAGGCAACCAAAATTGACATCAGCACATGTTCCCTTCTAATGTCAGTGAACCGGTGACATTAATATAGTTGTAAGTTATGTGAAAGAAGGTTATTGAGAGTGAGTGAATGAAATTAAAAGGTACACCGTGTCTGAAACTCAAGTGGCAGAAATGAAAGAAACAGACTGTTTTTGTTGCATTTTGGATGAAGAAAGCATTTAATTGCCAGGCCGAACGCAGTTTTTGCTGGAATTTAATGCCAGCTTTTGCATGTTTAGCATTTTGTGTCTTGCCTGATATCAAGTCAGTTAATATTTTAACTATAAACTATAAAGTGGATTTATGGATTTAATTTGTATATAAATATGCTATATATATATATATATATATATATATATATATATATATATATATAAAGTCTTTATCTCCACAATTTACTGATTAACACGAGTCTCAGAAAAGATTTTAAAGATTCATACATCTCTAAAGTTGTACACAAAATGTTCAGTTGTTGTTTCAGTTTCATTGACTTTTAGTTTCTTTCTCATTGTTTCCTGTTTTTCCTTAGTGTTTCCTTGGTTACTAGGTATGTTTTCATTGGTTGTCATGGTGACGCATTGTTTCATTGATTTCATCCACCTGTTCCTTGTTTAATTCATTAGTTGTCAGTGTATTCACCTTTTTCCTCACTTTTCCGTGGGGGGCGCCATAGCGGCGAGTGACTTCCGGTAAGATGCTCTCAACTTCCGTTTAGTAATTGTCATCAGCTAGATGACGTTACTGGTGATGGCAAAAAGTGGAGTCTCTAGTTGAATTTGTGCCGTTATAGGCTGTCACAACAGCTACAAAAAGCAACAAAAAAAAACCCTTCTGGAACATGAGTGTTACGACCACAAGCCAACAACAAGAGTGGAATGTAAAGCCCAAAACCATTTAAATTGCACAGGATGCCATCCGACGACGAGGGCAAAAGACAATCGCAGCACTTCATTTGAAATTAGCACCCTGTAACATCCATGTATGCTCATTCCACTTTGTGGACAGACAACCAACATTGGGAAATCCATATCCTGAACTTTGGCTTGGATATGATCGTCCATTAAGAAAGAAGAGAAGATGATGAACTTGTCTGGAGGAAGGTGAGACTATTCATTAACGTTATTTACAAGGCTAACGTGCGGGTCTGCACAATTAATCGAAATGTGGCTTACACTCTCAGAAAATAAAGTACATAATTGTACCCTTAGGGGTACAATGGCTTGTCACTGGGACTGTACCTCAAGGGTACAATATTGTACCTTAACCTTTAAAAGAAACGGTACATATATGTACCTTTTAATGTTTTTTGACCCTCAAAAAGGTACATATATGTACCTTGAGGTCCAATAATAAGCCCTATGGGGTATGTTAGTGTAGACTGTACCTTGGGGGACAGAAATGGACTCCTACTGTACCCCTATCTCTGACAGTGTATGATACGGATACAGTGTTTTCAGTACCAAGTTCTTATGATGTGTGCTTAAACGTCTTTAAGAAAACAGCGTTCCCTTCAGCACTTCAGTATGTTAACTTATAGCATAAGTGTGTTCATTTAACAAATGACTCCAGGGAGGCCTGAAGAAGAGAGTCATGCCCCATGCAATCAAATGCTGATGACCATGGCTGTACATCTGAAAACTTTGCCTCTGTTGGAACACAATGGGAAGACCACATTTTCGAGGAGCATTGTTATATCAAGAGACAACACAGTGTAACTTATGTAAACCAGTCAACACGGTGTGATACATTCAAGCATCCTACTCTGATGAACGACTCTGACTCAAATCTGTACACCGGCTCCCACTCCACACATTTCATTCCCTTAGCTGTTCTGCATCCCCATGCGAATGTGGCATACCAGCCTGAAGTTGAACCGCAAATCTTGCTCACACTAATGAAGCTGAAATTAAACCTTTTGATAGAAGACCTAGCCATTCGATTTTGTATATCAGTGAGTCAAGTGAGCAGGATCATTTCTTTTTGGATCGTCACCATGGCTGTAGTCTTGAAGGATCTGAGACCATGGCTCCCCAAAGAAAAAATAAGGGCCACAACACCAGAGGCATTTAAGCAATATTATCACAATGTTACCTGTATCTTAGACTGCAGTGAAAGTGAAATCCAAAAACCAAAGAACCTTGACTCAAGGTCGGAATCGAAAAAACTTACCAAGTGTAAAACCTGTAAAAAATGAACTAATATCAAATAAATTCAAAATGGTTTTGAAAACTTGCCTTGACACATTGCCAGAACTTTTTTCCTCCTAAATGTCAGGGTCTATACACTTCACAAAAAAAAAAAAAAAAAAAAAAAAAAATCTGTTAATCTTTGTACCAGTAGTTTAGGCTTTTCTGACAATATGTAGGTACTTGCCATTCAGTTTGAGTCATCCTGCAATGAATTCATCCACTACTCTAGGAAGCATCGCAGAGAAGTAAAAGCCTCTGAGACACGTAACCTGCTCTGTTAAATACTCTGCGTCATATGGTACATTTATCAGAACGTGTTCCTTTGGTGACCAGACAAGTGGTTTTGCCATTCTCAACCCAGTACAAAACATGCCTAAGTGTATCTGTCTGTAGAAACCCCTGACTCCGTTCCTCTGTAATTCAGGCTTCCCATCAACCACTTTGATGTCTCTGTAACTCATAGTGAAATGGTCTGCTAGAGAGGTGGTGTTGTTCTTAGGGATAGGGCACTTTATTTCCAGAAGTTCCACACCATGTATTCTGCCATCAGGGCTTGCAGACCCTGGCTCTGTCAGGCTGACCCTGGTGCCCGGGATGAACACCTGTAGACCTTGATCTACAATTACCTCTTTCTCACTCCCATACTTTGTAGCCGCATAGGGAAAGATAGGGAAGAGATGCTCTCTCATGAATTTATCAGGATTTGTTGTTGCTCGTACTGGTACACCTTTAGCTGAACTAGCAGTGATCCGTATCTGTCTTGCACTATGCCAAACCTCTGACAAGCTCTGATTTTGTGTTTGAATCTCCAGTACAGCTGCCTCGTCAACATTCATCTCTATGTAGTTGCTGTAAAATGCTTTACATTTACTGCAAGTTAAAGTCTCCCCATGTGTCTGGTGGAGTTCTCATTCAGTGCAAGACACCCCTGTCACACCACTGGCCACTGCATTCTGCACCTTTCAAATATCAGAACATATTGTTTAATTTATTACTTATTGCACAGTACATCACCATTAGCACACAAAACGTTTTTTCAAGCTAAATAATTTTATTATAATTTGCATTTATTATTGTTTAAATATTGCTGTAAAAAGGATATTGCTGTTAAGGCTGGCAGTGTTGCTCTATTTATAAATACCCACCGTCCACAACACAGCAGCAGCACGGCGACAAGACCCACCCGGGCCGGCTACGCAGGAGCATCCAGCTGTTTCTACTACTCTGTTATTGTGCACCATAACCCACGCAATGTGATTGGGTTTATGTATAGTCTGACTCGGCTCTACCTCCGCTTTTTAGAATGTGAACTGATGATGATTATAGCAAAGAATTCGTCCAATTTTATTACAGTGTAAGTAATTGTATGCTTCCATGCTTTTATAATTCCAAGCTCCTCGCCGTCGACACCCTCAGACAAAACAAGATATATCAACATATGTGACTGATGGCCATTGCGTCATATCATCAATCCAGGAGCTTGTCAACTTCGTAGGATGAGGGACCGACAAAGTTACGTTGTTTGCGGTCTTCGTTAAAGCTGTAGTCCGTAACTTTTTGGGGTTAAAAATGATCCAAAATATATTTTTGAGCAAGTACAGAACCAGCCAGTGTTCAAAACTCTCTGCTTGCCTGAGCTCGGTTCACAACGGTGAGCTTGTGATAATGTTTTTAACTCCAGTGGTACTGGTGGATTTCCGCTGGAAATTCGAGCATGTCTTTGCATCATTCCGTCACATCTGTCCACATAAAGAAGAGGCTCGGCTAGTCGGCTATGACTGTGAGGATGTTGGAGATTTATAGCCTTTTCTCACAGCACTTGATATAATTAAACTTTTCAATTTGATGGCGGATCCAGAAAGGTTCAAACGACAATCACCAACTGGAGAATCCCCCGCTGTAAAATGCAGAAGACTTCGGACTTTGGAGAAAAAAAGAGACTGCAACTGGCCCATGCGAAAACAAGGATAATATCGGAAGGGCATTAAATGTAGTCACGCAATGCTGATGTTGTTAACATTAACAATTTGAGAACAAAGTATAATTTGCACGGTTTGACGTGATATGATAAATGATCGTTAGATTTAATTTCAGAACAAAAGTGGATGTTACTTACTTGTTCAGATGACATTTTCCAGTGAAAATTATGTTGGTCATACTTTCAAAAAATAGAATCTGTGATTGTGAATGAGGCACAACCCACGTAAAGTTGATCATTCCGCGAATAACTGTAATTGCAGATTTCGAACAGAGATGGCGACAAAGATGAAAAACTACGGACTGCAGCTTGCCCGTGCTGCCACCGCAAACTAATGTTGCCGTTGCTTGTTGCCATTATGGACATTAAAATGAAGTAAAACAGATTACAACCTTCGTTTCAGAGCTGTCCAATAACGCCTACCCAAACGCATCGAGCTGCGAACCGGACGTTTCGAGCATCCTGCCTACACGCACGCGCAAAGCATAAAGGGTAGTTTCACGTCCCATGAAAAGGTGAATATGTATTGCCATCAGTTTAGTTTGTCTTCATTTGGTGTTGGTTGGTTGGTTGCCTTCCTTTGTGGATATCACTCTTTTACTTTATTTACAGTATATAATAAAGTAACTGCTGCATTTAGATCCGCTTCGCCTGCCTCCTTCTCCTCCTCTTCTTTTTCTTCTTCTTCAGCTGAAAGTCTATTTAAATATTTATGAAAATGAATGAAATCACCCCAACAACCCCAGACTGCTCCACTGAAGGAAAGAGCAAGAACAGCATGGATTCATGAAGTGCACAGGATATTTGTATGCAAAGAGTTAAAAGTTTGGATTCCTGCGGAGTCTGAGTATTGATAGTGTCCAAAAGAGAAGAGCATATGACCTATAAAAAGGACTCTGACTCACACTCTGGCTTCAGGGATTCTGTCTAATTAACATTTTAATTAATACGAAATATTGTTAACTGAGGGCCATTCTCTGAGCCTCGACTCAGACTGGCTAATTAAAGATGTTTTCACTCAACTCATGGCCTAAAAAGTGCAGTGAAAGAGAGAGAAATATGACACCCATCCTACCGATTGACACGCAACCGAGGACTGTATTTCACAATGTCAAAACATCTCGTTTCAGCTCAACTTTCTAATGTTTCAGCTGTTCTTTGTTCTTTGTTTAAATCTAAAGATGTGAAACATTCTGGCAGATGATTGCATGAATATGTCAGGTTTATTCTTAATTGTTTGGCCATAATTATATACAAAACCTCTGTATTTATTTGTCTTTGCACCAAATGAGTCATCACTTACTGTTTAATGACACGTTCAAACCAACCCACAATCACCTCCATTCTGATGCTAGTCCTGACACTCATGTGATCCGATTTGTATTCATAAATATGAGCACATTTTAGTATGTTAAGATCAGTGTTGGACATCACGCATTACAAGTAATGTAATGTAATTACAAATAAAAGTCTGACTGCTTCACGCCGGGCAAATCTTTGCCTCCACGTCGTGCAATAAAATAAATAATTTAATTATTTTTGGATTATCCCTTACATAAATGTTACATTTGTACATAAAATGTCAAATTGGTTACATCAATTAAATGTAAAGCCATTAAACATATTTAATAAATCTTATTTATTATAATATAAATACATCAACACTTTACAGATTGCCAACATTTTGCATTAGGTATCATGAAGTAATAAACATCAAAATGTGGTGTTAATTGTTCATCTAGGTGATCCTTAATTTATAAATATGTTAATTCATAGTTCATAATATATTGACTAAAGTATGCAACTTGACGTCTTGAAATGTATTAGTTAACCAAAATGAATAAACAGTGTAAAATTATTGTTAGTTCAAGATAACTGTAATGTGAACCAAATTAATCTTATTTAGGGATGCACCGATATGAAAATTTTGGTCGATAACCAATAACCCTTTGTATTTGAAAGGCGATAACCGCGGATAAAAAAATAAAATAAAAAAATTCTCACCAAGCCATGACCCAAGCACACAATTATAATGTTCTTATTATAATTTTATGTGGCCGATATAACAGATTTGCACTGCACTTAATTGAAAAACATCATGGCAAACAGTTGCGCATCTGAAGTGTCTCAACTGAAGGCAATTATCCATTATTTATCGGCTTTAACAAATCAGCCAAATTTTCTTGCCGGCCAATAACGATAACATTAAAAATGAACATATATCGGCCGAGACTGATATGGTGTCCGATATATCGTGCATCCCTAATCTTATAGTAAAATATTAGAAATATAACAAACACAACATATGAATTCTGCGAATTTCAGTCTGTGAACATCAAAGGAGTCCTAAACATTAATCTCTAAAGTTGTATCTATATATAAATCTGTCAATGTGTTGATATAATACTTGTTAGGGTCTCTCCAAGCATATGAAAAAGAAAATTTTATGTGTGCTAAATCCATACTTCACGTTTGAACAACTGCGGTTACTAATGAGATCACGCTGCTATAGTCCATCCCCTGGGAAACTTTATATATGCTGTTGTTATCAAGGAGAGGAATATCATTCTTCTCTGGTTACCTGAACACAGCAAACTCCCCTCAGGCCATCTGAGAAGACCTTGCTGTAAATAGATGTTGTTTGTGCAATTATTTGTTTTGAGGACATGACAGAGAAATCTATAGAGGAAATATTCACTGCCCACCGGAGGTCCATAGTATTGATTGAGAATGTAAAGTACAGTGCCTCAGCTCCACAGTCTGGGATCATTAAGAAGTGCAGGAACGTCAAATCAGGAATTTAATTTCGGCATCGAACCTTTAACTAATCGATAACATTCATAAGCCGTTTGGAATAGGACATGTTTGGTATAGTTAAATAGTCTTTAAATCTGAAAATCGCATCATTGAAGTTGGAGTTTGGAGCCACAGTTCATTTGTCTGGTAAACTTTACATAGTGTATTTTTATGCCAAAATTCAACATACATGTATAACACATGAAGAGACCATATATACACATGAGAAGACCATATAAATACACATGAGGAGACCATATAAATATAAAATAAGTAAATACAAATAAATAATATAAAAGTAGAAGCAAGCAGCAGCCATATCAGAAAAAAAAACAAAACAAAAAAACACTGTCATTAAAGTCAACACATTTAAAATAAATAAATCAAAATTCGCTCCTTTTAAGTAAAGACACACACACACACACACACACACACACACATATACTGCTGTGTTAGCATTAGTCTTGTTGTTTTGGTTTAACGCTCTCCTTCTTTCTCTCCACTGCTGTTCCTCTCACACATATGCAGCTTCTCCCTCAAAATTACAGCAGCAATAAAACACGGAGTAATAGAACGGCCAATGAAACGGCACCGATGTTTCTCAGTGACCACAACTCATACTGAGGCAATGAGGCTTTATTAGAGGGTAAAATTGATAATATATTGAATTGTATGGTTGATTTAAACTGATGAGGTAAAACAAGTTAAAATGCAGGTTTTTCAACAAGAAAGACTTCCGCAATAACCTGTGCCTCCTCGCTCATCGCTCCTCTGGAAGCTTCTTGTTCTGAACTCCTCGCTCCTCGCTGTGCAGTTAGAGAACTGAGATGTCCTTCAAGATGCCTAACTCGGATTGGTTTTCGGATCACAGGCTGGAGGACGGAGGATCAGGAAAATAAGGAAGCATTTGAGATTTGAGAAGCAGCCCATATCCATAATCCATTTTAGCCACAATTTGGCCGTCCGAGACAAATTTTGCAAATCCGAAAAGATTTCTCTGATCCTAGGCTAAAATCTGAAGTCTTTGATGGTTAGTTTGACATGTTCACCGACAGCTGGATTTGCAGTTATCATTTTGTGTCAATATGCTGAATTTAGGGCTAAAATCATACCCTATATATTGTATTGACAACTCATCAATTAAATATTTATCTACGTATATTCTGCATAATTGGACCCTTTTAAATAAACACTGACAAAAATACTATACAAGTTTTAGGGCTGGACGATATGATGATATACAGTATAGTATAACATTGATATTGTCACGTCTTGTTTTGGTCATGTCTCATGTCTTTGTCATGTTTCCTGTTGTCATGTGATTCCCTGTTATAGTCATGTGATCATGCCATGTGTTCCCTTGTCTGATGTGTCATGTTGTCATTGGTTCATTGTGGGTCAAGTATTGAAGTTGAAGTAAGTTGAAGTGAGAACCCAAGAGCAGATTTAATTCCAAAACATGATCAGACATAAAACAAAGGCGTGGAACTCAGAACACGAACACAAATCTGAAAAGATTTCTCTGATCCTAGGCTAAAATCTGAAGTCTTTGATGGTTAGTTTGACATGTTCACTGACAGCCGATTAATGACCGTTGTGTAAAAATTTTACCTCCGACGAATTTCTGGCGGTGTCAGAAGATTTGACTCTCAGTCCTGCAGTGATTCTCCCACGACCACTGTCACATCGCCTTCGTTTTTCAAGACAAGCCGTGACCAAAAGTAACGTTCGAGATTTCTTTGTAGCCACCATTTCAGTCCTGTGTGTAATGCAGCTCACAGTCACTGAACGCGTCATTGATTGATGATGTAAAACTCTAGACAAGTTTTCTTGCGTGCGTCCGTTTTCATCGCGTCTGGACTGTCGTACAGTCTGACATTAATGACAACTGAGATCTTACAGTGTGACATGACTTACAGTGATGATCATGTTCGTACAGTCTGACAAGCAACAAAGGTCTATAATAAATCGCATAGTGTGCACCCGGCTTTCTCTCTCTCCAGCAGAGTTTACCTCCAACCCTAATTAAACACACCTGAACTGGATGATCAAGGTCTTCCGGATTACTAGAGCTACACTCTGCGGGACAGTGGCCCTCCTGGAGCGGAGTTTGACACGTGTGCATTAGAAAACGTGCTTTAGACGGTTATCATCACGGCCATATTCATTAAATGATGCGCTCTAATGAGCATCTAATGGTCCAACACTCTTATGACACATTACATTCATATGCAACATTGTAAAATGCTCTTCAGAAAACAGTCAGAAACCAGAAAGCAAAGCAGCAATATATATGGTTACACCCACTGAGCACCATTTGTTTTCAGTGTGAATGCCGCGAAAAACACACAAAACACATCTAAAATGGGAAAGAGCTTTGAGCTTTTTAGGGCTAAAATCATACCCTATATATTGTATTGTTATATATTGTATTGACAACTCATCAATTAAATACTTACCATCGTATATTCTGCATAATTGGACCCTTTTAAATAAACACTGACAAAAAAACTACACAAGTTTTAGGGCTGGACGATATGATGATATATAACATATATAACATTGATATTGTCACGTCTTGTTTTGGTCATGTCTCATGTCTTTGTCATGTTTCCTGTTACATCGTGATTCCCTGTTATAGTCATGTGATCATGCCATGTGTTCCCTTGTCTGATGTGTCATGTTGTCATTGGTTCATTGTGGGTCAAGTATTGAAGTTGAAGTAAGTTGAAGTGAGAACCCAAGAGCAGCTTTAATTCCAAAACATGATCAGACATAAAACAAAGGCGTGGAACTCAGAACACGAACACGAACACGAACATACAAGACAAAACAGTGGTTACAGGAAACAATACTTGACAAGGACACGTCAGACATTGGGGACTAATACACAAGGACTAATGAAAGGACAAGGGACACCTGTGAGCAATGAAACAATGAACCAATGACAATATGACACATCAGACAAGGGAACACATGGCAGGATCACATGACTATAACAGGGAATCACATGACAACAGGAAACATGACAAAGACATGACAGATATAAGTGATCACCTATATCGTATTTATATAAAGCGTTCACAGACAAATTTGCTTTATGTTTTTCCTTAGCGTGGAAATCTGGCTCATATAAATGTCAGGAAACATGATTCCTGCTGCATGTCAACACGGATCACTGGATCTTTGGTAAGTTGTAAAGAACACTATATTGAGTCCAACCTTTAGTTTAAATTGATAATCGTTTATTTTCCTCACGTTTTCGCTGTTTCCGCTGTTAAATCCAGTCACGCAGAAGCTCATGTGACATCAGTGCATACCCTCTATATGGTTTGATGCAAGAACAAATAGTATTAATCTTGTAAACTGGACTAAAAAAAAGTCTCTACATGCAGTAAAGGTTGACCAATTTGTTTCAGGAAAACTCTTTAAACTAATATATAGTCTGAAAGTTCATTCATGTGTTCATTTGAGACAGTCCTTTGTTGATGAAATGGTTTATTTGTCCCTGTAGAGAAACCGCACAAAATCACTGGAGAACAATCAGACCCTTGATTACAAAGGGCCGGCCCCATGGGGAGCTTAAACACCAGCAGATGTTACACAAGAGAGATGTGTTTTCAGGGAACAGGGGCACTGCTCCCTCAGGCTTCTGGGCCAACACATGCCATCATTAAATAAATAAATCTTTGATAATAACCGCTGGCAAGATGGGCTTTTAGTAAAACTTGGCTAGATAGTCAAATATGTTGCAGAATATTTTCTGCAAGGTTAATCCCACCTGTGCTGACTGTACAACTCTGAATGAACAACACAAGCCCTTTTTTAAAGTGTTTGCCATTCATGGAGTATGCTCTCTCTATCCACACTTCCACGGTGGAAACCTAACACTGAAGGAATAGAAAGTTACACAGTTTAAGAACAACATGAGGATGGCTTAATTATGTCATTTCGCATGACCATTTAAACATACAGTGATGCTACATGTCCATGACCATTTGTTGGGGGTGGAGAGAGATGTGAGACTCATTGCCGCTTATTCTTTTCACATTGAGCATTGAACCATTAGCAGAAGCCATACTTCAAAATGCAAGGATTCAGGGAACAGAGGATGAAGGGAGGACAGATCATAAAATAGCACAGATATACTGCTCTTCATAGAAACCCATCTCGTTCCATCCCTGCACTCATGCAATGTCTGGGAAAATATGGACTAGTCTCAGGATGTAAAGTTAATGAAAATAAATCTGAAGCAATGATGATCTCTGATACTTTGCCATCCCAGTTAAATAAAGTGGTCTCATTTCACTGATCCAAACAAGGATTTAGATATTTAGGAATTATTCTTACACCTAATCTCAACCAGCTATTTGAGGCGAATCATTATAAACGAATAAAACAAATAAAAAATGATAAAGCGAGATGGACGATTCTCCCTCTCTCGTTGCTGGGTAGGTTTGAGGGGATAACTTGTTAACTAGATTTCTCTTTTTGTTCCAGTCTCGTGTACCCATCTCTGTTTTCAATGCGTTAGATAGATTAATTAGAACATATGTTTCTGCAAAAAAAGAAAACAACCAAAATGTAAAAGGGTTTAGAGGCCCAGACTCAGTAGGTAATATTGAATTTCTTCCATCTATGTGGGACAGTGGATTCAGAACATGGGCAGATAAAGGTCTTGGCATAATGAATAAATTATTCAGTGGAACAGAACATAAATCTTTTTCACAACTTCAAGAACAATTTAGTATTCTATTCATTCTAATGATGTGAACAGGCATTTCCATATAAGACACTATATCACAAGTCATAAAGGACTGGTGATGAAAGAACCAAACAAAATAGAAGAATATTTTATTAATATTGTAGAAAAACACTAAAAGAGATGCATCTAATTTATAAAAGGTTAATAACAAATATTAAAAGGAAAATGGGAACTGGAACTAAATACTATACTTGAAGATGATATCTGGTAGGAATTGTGTGATGGGTGTCATGAAGGAATTAATGATCAATTATGGAAAGAATCCGACTGGAAAGTGATCTCTGTGTATGTGAAAGAAACATCTCTGGCATTATGTTGGGGGAAATGTTGTAAAACTGGAGATCATACACATTCGAGATTCAAGAATTCTGGAAAAGTGGTAAAGACAAAATACTAGAGGTAGAGATATCTCTAGATCCAGTGATGTGTTTGTTGGGAGCATTGCCCAAAAAAAACAAAAACAAAACAAAACAAAAATACAATGAGGAAAAGAGATATGTACTACTGATATTGTAGATACAATAGATACAATAATAATAACTGCGTACTGGAAGAAGATCCTTAAAGCTTGGTTCAATGGACTCAGAGATTGAAACAAGTTTATAAAAAAAATATATAAAAAAATGACTGCATGCCTACAAATGAAGATGGATGTTTTTCTGCAAAGTTTGGAAAGTATTACATTATATTTAGATATGTAACTAACAAGAAGCACTTGCTTACCATTTTGATTAGGAATCATGTTGACCAGTTGGTGTTCACTTTCTTTATTCCAAATGCCCAAATATTTGCGTATTGAAATGCTCAGGTAAGACGAAGTGTCTTCTGTGTTTTCCCTCTTGACTTTTGCTTGCTTTTGTCACTTTTGTTTTTCTTCTTATACACTGGTTTGCTAAGCTGAATTGATCTGTCTCACGACTGCCCGATGCCGATCCAACATGCTCAACCAGCCAAAATACTGCAGACGGGGTCCGACAGTGTCGACGGTGAAACACACCCCAAAAACTGAGCTGACAGGAGCTCAACAACAGCCGACTTTGGCCGACCGTTGGCTTGGTGTGTCACAGCCTTAAGAGGTGTCTGTCAGCGTCCTAGCAGCCTTGTCTGATGCTGTTGGTCATTTGTTTGTGTTAGTCCATAAAGATCCAATTAGAAATGGCCCACCATAGAACCGGTCCCTGGAATTCCTGAGGAAATGCTGTTCAGTATACAGAAGCTACATTAGAATGAGTGAGCCAGATTTGTGTTTATAATATTACTGAAAAAAGGATTGCATGAGACAATAGCCCCTTTCACACAGCAATCCTGGTAAATAACCGTAAAATTGCCAGAATGACTTTACCGGTAAATATACAAATATGCTTTTCACACAAGCAACTGACTTCTGGGTTTTTACCGGTACGAGACCATTCACACTTCAGCTCCAAAACACAGATAATTTCTGTTATGTCAGTCATCGGAAGTGATCTTTAAACACCACTCCTTTGTCTTCATCTGCCCGCATGAGGAGAAGCGCTTTAGTTTAACTATCTGTTCAGTTTGACAACATTTTTTGATGTCTGAGTGACAGGCATGAGGGGATGATCAAACACAACGCGTTTTTTGCTCTTAAAAATACGACACACAATAGTATCCAACAACTGCAGCGCTGATGAAAGGAAAAGAAGACTGGGTCTCGAGCGCGACGCGTTAAACGCAGCGAGACGTTGCACAACGGCCAACGATGATCAGCTTGCGCATATTGACATAGAAAAACTATTAAAGAGCTTACTGTAAACAGTAAGAGATGAACAGTAACAGTAAACAGTAATCACGTCATCTCCATAAGAACTTTATGATTGGCCCAAAGCAGACTTCTGTCTTCGTACGTGATCATACTGGTAATCTTCGTTCTGCGTTCACGCAGAGCACATTACCGGTAATTTACTGGTAATGTTACAACTGCTAAATTGTTACATCTGGTAAAATGCCTGGACCAATTTACCGGTATTTTTTGATACGATCCTGTTCACACATGATCCGTTACTGGTAATTTACCTGTAAAGATTGTATGTGTGAAAGAGTCCAAAACATGTTTTCCAAAACACCACACCAGTTAAACACAGTTCGTAGTCAATGAATCGATAACCACGTGACCTGACCCAACGCTATGTCCTCCCCTAGTTAACTTTGCCAAAGTATTGTTCTGTTGCACATTAGTTTGAAGTTTAGGAAACACAAGGATAAGCTATATAAGCTATATTGCTTTTAGATTTGGTGTAGAAGCACAAAGCATATCCTTCTGCTACGAGCGTCATGGTTCACAGGGTTTTGAACTGGCACAAAAATCACCTTTTCTTGAGCTATTGTTGTTTGTGCCCTTTATCCACCAAAGTTAACACAATCGAACACTGGTTTACAGCAGAGAGGATCTCCCTTAGAGAGGTACGAAAATTGCTTTCTGACAATTCATATAGCAAATATCCTCCCAGAACTCTTAAGATCATTAGTGTGAGATGATGCATCGCACAGCAAGTCTGGCACGCGCAGATTAACCTCAGTGTTTTTAAAAGAACTGTCTCGCAGCGCTCTCTCCAAGCATTGATTTGTCTTTCCCTTAGTGCTTTTGTGCCTGTGTGGGTAAGAGTGTTTTTGTTTGTGAGAGAGAGAAAGAGAATGACATACAGAGAGGGAAGACAAAGCCTTGCTTGACGATACCCATTGATAAAGCTATTATAATGGTGTTTAAATGTGCAAATATAACAACTCACAGGAAAATGAACATTGGAGTTTCATAATTTGAAACTAGATTTTTTTTCTTTGCATTACACTAGCTACCCAGCAAGCAATTTTACGTTTAAAAGACATCTAATAGCCGTCCAAGCACAGCCCAGACGTCTAGGCTAAAACAAGGCAAAATTTGGACTGTTGTGAAAATTGAATAGACGTCTAAACCATCGCCCAAGAATAGAATTAGAATCAATTAGATAACAAAGAAATTAAATGAGGGAAGAAATGAAACCAAACACCTTGTAATCACTGTTTACTTTGCTTACATGATGGAATATCATGCATCTCGCAAGTTATTTTGGCAAAAATGAGTAAGTAAACAAAATTCAAGGTTATTTTGGCTAGAACTAGAAGTGTGTTACTCATAGCCGGACTGTATCAGGTCTATAGTTAACCTAGATGGTGAAATGAGGGTTATTGCTTGCTGGGTAAGAACAAATCCACCAAAAACAAAACAAAAGAAACACTGCTATAGTGCTGAGGTATCACTTGCATAAAACACACATTAGGCTTGAGCGGAAAATTAGTTAACTGTACATATAATTTTGCCAGCATATCATTTTAATTAGACCATTATATCACAGAAGATTTTTGTGTTAGCAACCGTCAGTTTCAATTTTAGTTTTCCAGACAAACTGATTCAATCAGAAAGGAAGAAAATCAGCAGGATAGAGAGATTTGTTAAACCTTTCTTAACGCACCATTTAAACTTGTGAAATTACTTGTTTTTCACATCAAGAGGTGGAACCGCTTCGATTAGAGTTTTATGATGCACCCTACTTTTGCAGCGTATTTTCCTCAAATGAATAATGTCTGAAAACAGTTTATTCCACTCCTCTCTGTACTTAGTGTTTCCTTATACTTTTACCATTAATTAGTCTC
This sequence comes from Abramis brama, assembly GCF_963993115.1. NCBI lineage: Eukaryota > Metazoa > Chordata > Actinopteri > Cypriniformes > Leuciscidae > Abramis > Abramis brama. Next base: position 1,368,925 of record NC_139986.1, on the reverse strand, counting down.
ATGATTATCTTTGAAAAAGAGAATAGAATAAATGATTATGCAAACCCAAGAGGGCTGGGTTTTCCAGATAACATTGCAAATCACACTCTTAAGATCTTTTAACTAAAGCTGAATGTTATTTTACGATGGAGTCGCTGCTATTCCCAAACCAGCTCATTGACTGCTTGTTAAAGGATAACTGTTGCCAAAATGCAACCTAGGGTCTTTTTGTTAATCTAGCCGAGGCAAACTTTCGTTTAAAAGCATAATTAGAATGGAAACGCCACTTTTAAGTTTGACCGTATTTTCATTTTCGGTCAAATTGTCTTTTGAATGGGAGTGAATGGGGCACGACTATGATAGCATCAAAAATCGCTATTTTTAAAACACTAAGAAGGCTCGACACAACATGAAACTTTGCTGGAAGTCTCACCAGGAGTCAAAAATAGTCGATCTGTCAGAATGCCGGCAGATACATGGCTACAGTGAGTTGTTCAAAATCTTTCTTTTTAGTAAACTCTGTGTTCACAAACAATGTTCTCAATGCTGGAGTTCATGTGTAGAGCCCCTGGTGATACTTCCAGCACAGTTTCATGTTGTGTTGAGCCTTCTTAGTGTTTTAAAAATAGCGATTTTTTATGCTATCATAGTCGTGCCCCATTCACTCCCATTCAAAAGACAATTTGACCAAAAATGAAAATACGGTCAATCTTAAAAGTGGCGTTTCCATTCTAATTATGCTTTTAAACAAAAGTTTGCCTCGTGTAGATTAACAAAAAGACCCTAGGTTGCATTTTGGCGACAGTTATCCTTTAAGTGCAACTTAACTGTGTTGTTACTGGAGCCGGCAGGGCCAAAGCTGATCAAAGGCAAAAGTGATTGCCAATTTGTATTGTTTGTTTCCTAAACAAAACATTTCCAAATATAACATGCTATCTTATTGATTCTCATAACTGGGAAAACATTTAAGAACACTTAACATTTACTGTAAATAACAAGACTTTGACTTATCATAGCAAATATTATATAATTTTTGCATTTTGCACGCATATTTAAAAATAACAATATTATTGTTTTTGTGTATTTTTGAACCTGTTTTGTGTGTTAAGTTTCATAGCATTTCTAATATATAAATATACATTAGATTTTTGTTCATGTTAGTTAATGTATTATAGTTTTTGTATTTTTGGTAGCTTCATTTTCAGCAGACTTTATAATGGTACTGAGCATCTGCATTACTACAGTGAAGGTTATCCACTACATTTGATGTTTTCTTACCAGATCAGCTCACAGTGTAATGCACATTCCAAAGTTGCTGTAAAGAAGTTAATCAATAATAAATTCAAACTCAAAAAATATTTCATTCTAAACAAGATTCTGCCTCTACATGAACATCTTCTGAAAGAGTTGTAACAGTTTAAGCAGGGAAAATGGGAGCCGGCCAGAGGAGATAAGCATCAAATTCATTGATCCAGGTTCTGCAGCTCCGATGGGATTTACAACGGTCATTACACTGAAGATTATAACAGGGCGACCAGTGCTCATACATCAGAGACTGCAAACCACATACTGTATGCAGGGATACTTCTGAGCACTGGCCATTATGAGCAATTTATTTCATAATCTATCCAACTTATTAAAGGTGACATAGTATGTCCCTTTTCACAAGATGTAATATAAATCTAAGGTGTCCCCAGAATGTGTCTGTGAAATTTCAGCTCAAAATTCCCCCCCAGATCATTTATTATAGCTTGTCAAATTTGCCCCTTTTTGTGGGTGAGCAAAAACCCGCCATTTTTGTGTGTGTCCCTTTAAATGCAAATGAGCTGCTGATCCGCCTCCGTTCAGAAGAGGGCGGAGTCTTTACACGAGCTTCAGAAACTCCGGCAATAACAGAACAGGCCAATCTCCCTCATCCAGAATCCCAGAATCACCAGTAGCGAGTGCAGCCTTACGGAGAGACTCAGGAAGAGCTTCTGAATGTTAGTGGAGACATTTCTGTAGTTGTTGTGGAGTTACACTGATCATCTCATCATCATGTTTAACTTCTCCACAAGTGTCCACAGTTCCTGAGGTCTTTATAAGACAGCGGTGACATGTTCTGGTCAATAGTGTTCAGTGCTCGTCTGTTCTCAACCACAGAACAGTTTCATGCTTTGCTGGATCTTCTGCCATTGCGTTAGAACTGGGCTGCGTTTCCAGATAACGATGGATCTTAGCACTTACGAGGATTTTCTACGAGCGACTTTACGAACGTTCGTGTTCATTTCATGTGTGTTTCACAAAAACGGACTTAGCATGATCGCACGCAGCTGTGCTTTAAGTGCTACTTAAGAGTCGCTGTCCGTTTGTCAAGTGCTGAAATGTCACCTTGTAGAATGGCTGGTAATTGTAGCACACGTTTGTATTTTGAAATCTATAAAAAGTATAGATTACCTACGGGTGGAGACACCAGCAAAATGGCTGAACCAAAAAAACAAAGAAAAGACATTTTTCTAAAAGAGGAGATTAATGTCATTTTAGAGGAGGTGGAGCTATACAAACGTATTATTTTCAGCAGGTTTAAGGACAGTCAAACAAATAAACAAAAACAAAAAATCTAGGAGGATATTGCTAGAAAACTGCAACTAGGGACATTAAAAGATCAGGGAAGGAGGTCAGGAAGAAGTGGCAAGCCTTGCTAAAAGGAAATGGGCACTGCAGAGACAACATTTAATAAAACAGGTGGTGGGCCCAATGAGTCCCCCCTTCTCACAGCAGAAGAAGAAAAGGCCTTGTCAATACTTGGCACAAGTGCTTCAGATGGCATTTGTGGTGGTATTGACATCCATGGAGGAGTAGAGGTAACTCAACCTGAGCCTGAGCCTGAGCCTGAGTCAGGTCCTTCATGCACAGAGTTTCATCAGTTTCATCTGCCATCTCCCAGCACATCTCCTAGTCCTCCAAACAACCCTCCCAGGCCTCAGCCTCCATCTTCAGTGTCCAGACTGCAGCCACAACACCTCAGCAGTTTGAGAATGTCTGTAGTTGTAGTCAGGACATATGAGAGTGTCCTTACTTAACAGGGAGGAATAAGATGAAGAGGTGGAGGAGGAGGAGGAGGTCAAAGATAGCATGATGGGACCACATGATGGCCAACCAAGAAATGCCCAATACATGGCACAAGTCATTGACAGATTTGTTTAGTTCATCCCAATTTTTCCCAGTCTTTGAAGCATATTACATATTTTATACATTTTAGTAATAATATAATAATAATAGTAATTTAGATTAAAATTATTAGATTAAATTATTTCTATTTTATTGTTTTCTGCCCTTTTTAATTATTTCATTTGGAAATTAATTTAAACAAAAAACGAGTAATAAAGTGTACAATAAACTTTACGATTACTCCAGAGCACTCGTAGATCTACGATGATTTTCAGGTGCTACTTAGGGTGTATTCACACCTGCCTTGTTTGGTTTGATTGAATCGAACTCTAGTTCGTTTCCCCCCTTGGTGCGGATCTTTTGGGCAGGTGTGAATACAGCAATCGAACTCGGGTGCGGACCAAACAATCGAACCGAGACCCAGCTGAAGAGGTGGTCTCGGTACGGTTCCAAACGAACTCTGGTACGGTTCGTTTACGGTGTGAACATGAACCGACCCAACTGCAGAAAACTGCGTCTTTTTATTTGACTGCTCTAATGAGGATACTTAACAAAACGGACATTTTGGCATAATGGTGTCTTATTATACAGACATCCCAAGTCTCCCGGAAGTTCCGGGAGTCTCCCGCATGTCGATAGCGGCTCCCTGATGCCCGCAAATCAGTTAAAATCTCCGGGAATCTAGAGCGAGCGAGCAAGAGCGCGCGCACGGCAGAGAGAGGGAGCGAGAGACCTTGCGTGTGTGTGCCAGCTAGTGTGCCTCACGAAGCGCGTGTAAGGACCCAAGCAATCAATTGTCAGTGCGGGCGGGCTTTTATCTATACTACCATAGTTTCTTCATATTGCGTTTGTAGAGAATAACACCAAATCAGTAAAATAACAAATATTACATTACGAAATATCTCCATGCTGAGTTTGTGCACTTCCTGCTTTTCCCTGCTTGAGAATTCCTGTCCAATGAATGGACGACCTTAGCACACGTGTGGTTTTGTTTACACATTTTGGTTCACTTGTAAAAAGAGCAGTGTGAAAGCGAACCGTACCAAACAAAAAAAAATCAACATTCTATTTGGTCCGGACCAAAGCAAGTGAACTATCGGACTTTCCTGGTGTGAATACATCCTTAGATTACGATGCTTTTGGGAAACAGACCGTAATATTAAGATCAGTCGTACGATCGTTTTTACGAACTTCTTAGGCTTACGATGCTTTTGGGAAACGCAGCCCAGGTCTCTGTTGTTGCTTGCGAAACTAAATGTCGGCTTTTGTGTGTAAAGGTGTAGATTAAGGGCCGGTAATATTATAATAAGATCCATACATCAGAAGGAGAGCGAAGTCTGATCGGCTTATTTTTTGACATGCTTGCAGAGAAAGGCTTACTAAACACAGTTACTGGGTTTCACTTTTCACATTTTCTGGGTTGGTAGAAGCACCAATTATAGCACTTAACCATGGGAAAAGGTTCATCTATCTGAGTTCAGAAAACACTGCTCTAGAGTTTCAGCATGCATATAATGAAATACTGTCCGGACATGCAATATAAAGACAGACATGGGGAACAATGGAGAGGAAAGGTAATTGTTGTTTGGTCAACACAGTCGGGGTCACAGCTGTCAAGAGACATTTAGACAGCAGCATATTATTCTTGATCATTTCTTTGGAGTGATTACTTCATCATCCCATCGGCACACCAGGAACCTTCTGAGGACAACAGTGTCATTATACAGGGCTAATATATAGACTGAATGCCATGAAAGGGTGTACATTTCAAGCAAAAAATGGTCACACTGGTGTGTATACCATCTCAAGAATGGGACAGAGGAAAAGAAGAGGACAACAGGTGAAGGAAAAGTATTAAGCTGTCGCGACAGAGGTGGGCGACGGATGTTTTTTCTGTTGTTCTTTTCGCCCCACATGCTGTGAGCTGTCGCTTCGAGTCAGTCTGACACAACTGAATAATGTTAGAATCTCAGAGTGTGTCAAGGCATTTTGAGTCAAAGTGTTGGGGAAAAAATGAAGATGAAGTCTTGATACCAACTGACAGCTTGTCTGGTCATTGTAATTCATATGGAGGCATTACCTTTGGCTGCTTCAATCAATCACATTTAATCAAATTCTCAACACTTTGCATGATACAACAATGCCATTGATGGATTTTTTATTATTTATTTATTTTTTTGCTGAGGAAGTAGGCCATTCATTTGGGAATAATTTACTACAAGGCAAACATTTCTGGATCATCAAGAATTATCATAAAATATGCAACCGTGGATCATCAATTACAGTAAAGAGTTTAGAAATCATTATGTTAAGTTGAGATGTTTACTTTTAAAAACATGAATGCAAGTTACAGTGCAAGTTACAGTGCAAGTTACAGTGATTCTAACTCTGTTATACTTAAAATATGTTCTATAAAATAACTAGTTATATAAATGTATTTTAAATGTAGTATTACACTTATTTATTTATTTTAAATGTATGACAAGAGTTATAATCTCTTTTTTATAGAATGCAAACAGGTGAATAACTGGAGAGAAGAGAGTTGATGTGATACTGGCTGTATAATGAAAGTTCTTACCTGTTGCAGGCAGACCAGAGAAGTGACTAGAAGAGAAGTGACTAGAAGAGAAGTGACTAGAAGAGAAGTGACTGGAAGAGAAGTGACTAGAAGAGAAGTGACTGGAAGGCTGGATGTCTGGTAAACGGAAGATCACAGATGACTGAAGGCAGCTGAAGGTTGGAGAGTTTGAGAGAGTATCGTACAGGTAGGTATTGGTAGCTATCGGAAGATATCGTAAGTATCAGAAGATATCGTAGGTATCAGTAGGTATCGGTAGGTATTGATAGGTATCGTAAGATATCGTAAGTATCGGTAGGTATTGGTAGGTATCAGAAGATATTGTAGGTATCGGTAGATATCGTAGGTATCAGTAGCTATCGGTAAGTATCGGTAGATATCATAGGTATCTATAGCTATCGGTAGGTATCGGTAGATATCATAGGTATTGGTAGGTATCATAGGTTTCGGTAGGTATAGGTAGGTATCGGAGGTATTGTAGCTATCGGTAGGTATCGATAGGTATCGTAAGATATCGTAGATATCGGTAGGTATCGGTAGGTATCGGTAGATATCATAGGTATCGATAGGTATTGGTAGGTATCATAGGTATTGGTAGGTATCATAGGTTTCGGTAGGTATCGGTAGGTATCGTACTTACATTACCTACAGAATTACATTTACTTTGTTACATTTACTTGAGTACATTTTTTGGGTAACTTTTACTTTTAGAGTATATTTAACCCTCTGAGGTCGGCAAACGCGCAGGCGAGTTTTGCTGGATTTTCTCCACATTGTAGCACTATAAACTTAAATTACTCCGTGATTTATGGTCATACAGAAAAAAGAAATATAAAAAAAGAATCTGTGATATTTCTACTTTTGTATGTGTCCACTTACAATCAAATCAAAACATTGTGCTTTTGTAAAATAAAGAAAATAAACAGGGTGTGCGTTCTGCCTCTCCGTCGCGGTGAACTTTTTTTTCTTGAGCACGTCTATAAACTGAAACAAAACTCAGCGAATACTTGTCACACATTTATGAGCCATATACCTTTATAAACATTTAAGTGTGTACTTTTAAATGATCGGATTCAAAACGAAAACAAATATTCTCTGTTTAAGTAATTTGTATAAAACCAACAAGATGTCCAGCTTCTCAAACGCTTGCTCATTATATTTAATTTGGCCACGCCCACTCGCGCAAAAGATATTCACATGCAAATCTCCACATGGAACACGAACTCGCTCATTACCTCAACAACAAAACACCAAAACACTTCACTTCACTTTTCGTCGAGTTTGAAAGACGCGCCTGAGCTTACATTGGATTTACCTCAGAAGAAGAAGAACGCGATTTGAAGACAAGAAAGATATAAGGTAAGAAATTCTTACATATTAGTTTGTTATTGTTGCATAAATGTCACGTTGCAGTTGAACTGTTGCTAGATATATAGGGAATATTATAATATTTAGACCCGTGTTTACTGTTACTGTGTTTGTGGATATCTGCTCAAACGTAGATATGTATATGGTAACCATAATGTTTTATATTTGAGCGCGATCGCGTTTGAATGTATCATATTTTGGATCGCGATTGCGTTTGAATGTATAATATTTTGGATGAAATCAAAACACACCAAACGGCTTCATGTTTTTACTATTATCTCATTTCATATCATCATAACGAATGGAAACATTTGAAGTAACATGATAATCAATATATTTTTCTCTAGCTTAGTTGTTACTGAAATCTTTTGGAAAATTTATTTTATCCAGCACTGCACATAGCTTATGTCTACAAGGCACAACAAACCTGGTGTTCATTATATTATATATTGTTGGAAACATTTGTGTGTGTGTGTGTGTGTGTGTGTATTCTGTGAATTTTAAAAAGCAATTTTAACCAGAAAAATCTAATATTTATTTCCAAAATCGTGCAGGCCTTTCTCTTGATATCAGTATGTTCACTTTTTTTTTTCAGGGCCCAGATGCCACTGAGGACTTCAACATTCACATGAGTCTCTGTACATGAACATGGTAAAGTGAAAGTCAAACACCTTGGAAATGAAAGGTATGTACAATGTTTTTAGGAATGGCACAAAGGTCTCTGTCTTTGGATCATTGTTTTCAATAAGTGCTTTTTTGGCATTTGTTGTGTATCTTTGGATTATGTTGTGTTGTAAATAAATCCAAACAATTTAAAAGCCATTCTTTTTTAAATCTCCTCATTCTTTGTGCAAGGTTGCTCAGAATGACAGGGCCTGATAGCTCCTAATAGGGCCGTTAGGGGAGGGTCTTTGTCTTTCTCAGGTGTGAAAAGCTTACATATTAATGACCTCCGCATAGAGCTTTCTCACACAAAACCTGTCGTAAAAATTTTAAATCAATATATTGTCTTATCTGAATGAGCAGTCAGGGTGATTTTCACATAGTTTTAGAGCAAATATTCTAGGCTACGTCATACAATTTTCAAAAGTCTTGTGAAGAAATAATCAGTATGGGTTTCATGGCCTTATTTCAGTGAGATTTTTATTTTTATTTTCACAAACCACGCATAAATGTCATTATCTCAAAACTACAAACTTTTACATACATGCTGCTGATATATTATTGTAGCAGAGTTTGTGCTGAATACAGTGTAATTAGACTTTAGCCATGAAAATGTCACAAGTAACAGAAATAACCAGAAATGTCAGAGCATGTCAGAACACCTCCAGGGCCCAGAAAACCGCTCAGACCTCAGAGGGTTAAAGATACTTTTACTCTTACTCAAGTACATTTCTAGTACATATCTAGTAAAAACTGTACTTTTACTTCGCTACATTGGGTGGCGTTCCTCCGCTACTGTTAAATGGTAATAATTAATAATAATTTTTATTTTATTTTTTTTAAATAAGTTAATATGACTTGTCGTTGGGAGGCTGCTTCGCGACAGGTGGCTACGCATCACCCGCTTATATTTAGCACACGTTTAGTTGGAAGATGATAGCCGAAGCAGAGGAAGATGTGTGTGAGAGGCAGATCCCCCGTGGCCTCGAGGTCTATGTTTTCACTCTAAGATATCAAAAAGAATAGTTTCATAATGTGATGCATGCTGTGTGCACCAAAATGAACTGACATCTCAGCATACAGGAATTCCAGCTCTGACCTGAAAAAACATGTAGCGGTAAGTGTCACAATGATGCCTATATTTGAACACTTTTAATGGTAATTTGGTAACTATGGGCACTTTTCCCTTATTGTAATACTATTTCATACACTGTCCGAGTTTTTTTCGTCATATGCGCTCTTGTGCAAGCAATGACAAATCTTGTGAATCCTCCAAACAACACACGTTCATGAACATATGTTCAAATCTGCACATTTTCAAATCTTTTTTTCACAAAACTAAACAAATTGAATAGCCTAATGTGACATCTTGCATTTATACACAAATCCAGACAGACACCTCACTAAAGTGTAGAAAATAAAAATAAAATAAAAATGGAATTGTATTTTATTCCAACCCAAAGAATGCATATACTTATAAAAGAACATTATGTATGTTTTAAAAGGAAGAGCTCTGGTTAGCCCAGCACATTATTAATTTACACTGTTTAACCAATAATCACACACAAACCATTAATTTAGACTGTTTAACCACTAATCACACACACACACACACACACATATATATATATATATAAAAATGTTTATTGTTTTGCAAATTAACTCTTCATATATACTATATATATATATATATACTATTACTATATTGTTATTACATCAGAGGATTCACCCAAACAAGCTGAAGGTTTATGAAGAACTAATCAATCAAGAAAACGAGGATCAGACTTAGTCATGGTTGATGAACCTCATTCAAAAAAATAATCCAAAGATCATGAGTGCCTTTTCTAGCCCTGCAACGAAGGTACTATAACACAGGCAGTGATAGACAAGCTGCTGATACATTTTGTCTGTGAAGGAAACCAGCCATTTTCTATTGTGGAATTACCATCATTTAAGAAAATGATAGAAACCTTGCAACCTCAGTGCACAGTCATGACAAGAAAAACACTGCATCTCAAAGTGCAGGATACATTTGAAAAAATGAAGTGCACTTCTCCAAAAACGAAACAAAGCTGAGTACGTTGCTACAACTGCAGACTGTTACTTGGGGGTGACCTGCCACTGGATAGACAGCACATCTTTCGAGAGATGTTCAGCAGCCTTGGCTTGCAGACGGATGACAGAATCACACATATTCAATGTAATTGCTGCAGCTATAGATGAAGACATGTAGAGTACAAAATCCGAGGAAAAATTACAAGGACGACTACAGATAGTGGCTCAAACTTTCTGAAGGCCTTTCGAATATATGGAGAGGAGAAAGAAGACGATGCACAGGAGGAGGGAGACTTGAATCTGACGAAAGTGAATCAGAGATGGAGTACCAAGAGCTTTCTGGTATTTTAATTGGGGACTGTGGCCTGGAATACCAACTTCCCAGACATCAAAAATGTGCATGCCATTTATTTAATCTTGTTGCTACTGTTGATGCTTCAGCAGCAGAAGCTGGAAGTGATACATATAGGAGACTTTCACGGTCAGCTTTTGCAAAATGCAGTGCACTGTGGAACAAAACCAGCAGATCAACCTTGGCTTTTGAAACTGTGGAATATGAGTGCACACTGCAGTTTCTGCGACCCAATCAGACCAGCTGGAACTCACTGTTTCTTGCTGTAGAAAGGTTGGTGCGCATCCAGAGCGAACAAGGAGAACGATCCAGGTTACTTGACTGTAACCCTGTTCCCTGAAAAAGCGGAACGAGATGTTGCACTGCTTGGCGCGTTGGGTACATCTTTAATTGTGACCAGCTGTGAATATTGTGTGTAACACGTCAATAGAATTGACCCGGAGGTAATATAGCTTCGGTCGATGACGTCATCGGCGTGCACCTGCGACACGAGGCTATAAATAGATGAGCCACAGGTGCATCGTCAGGATATTTTGTCTGAAGAGCAGTCCTGGGACATCTTCAGCACGGCAATGCAGCGCAGCATCTCGGTCCGCTTTTTCAGGGAACAGGGTTACAGTCAAGTAACCCGGATCGTTCTCCTTGTTCGCTCTGGATGCGCACCAACCTTCCTACAATCTGAATCGTGATGTCGAATTTGCGACACGACCGTCTTGACAAATAACATCTTGAATTTGAGCGCTTTGTATGGTTTAAGCCTTGAAGATCTAAGATATGACTTTGATTGACTTTGATACAAAAATTGGGATCTTTGGCTGAGTGCACTATTGTAATAAAGACATTTGCAATGGCCCTCAACCTACTCCAAGGGAATCATCAGTTCATATTGGTTTTCTGCTGCCAACACTTCATCAACTGCTGGAAAAGCTGAAGAGGATGGAGTCAACCTGTAAAGCCTGTCAACCCCCTCCTTAAGGTCCTACATGGAGGAATCCTCAAACGCTTTGGAGAGGTCATGAAGAAGCCAGAGCTTATTGCTGCAGATAAACTGCTTCCAAAATTCAGAACTGCCTGGACAACAGACCAGAGCATCTTGACAACAGGTAATGCATCTCTTAATTCATGTGTCAATTCAAATGTTATTTATTTGACCTTGAGAGAAGACCTACCCTCTGTTTGTTTTATTAGTGGTGAGTAACAGTTTAATAAGTAATAAGGACTGGATTTACGCAATACAGATAAACAAGTTCATATACAAAAATAATAACAAACACACACTCTACACACACACACACCTTCTGTTTTGTTCTCTGATAGCTTGTTTAAAGGCAGATGCTGACAAGTTTGTGTTGTGAACGTGAAAACAAAGACAGAGTTAACTGTTAGAAAAACATCTGGGTGTGTTTAAGATTTTATTGCAAATGACACAGTGTGAGACATGCAAATGTGATGTAAATGTACCCATCACAGGACTGAGATAGGCTTCAACCTAGGTTTTACGTATATAAACAATGAGACTTTCAAGGAGAGGTGTGTGAAAGCTCTCCAAGTAGTCTGAAATTCAGTGTTTTCGCTTCTTATCAGATCGAAAGTAACTAGTAAATAACTACTTGAGTAGTTTTTTCATCGAATACTTTCTTACTCTTACTCAAGTAACTATAACGATTGTTACTTTTACTTTTAATTGAGAAAATATTTACGTAAGTACTTGTATTTTTACTTGAGTACAGATTTTGGCTTCTCTACCCACCTCTAGATATCGTAGGTATCGGTGAGTATCGTAGGTATCTGTAGATATCGGTAGGTACTGTAGGTATTGTAGGTATCGGTATCGGTAGGTAGAGGTAAGTATCGGTATTGTAAGTATAAGTAGGTTATCGGTTGGTATCGGTAAGTATAGGTAAGAATTGGTATAGGTATTGTAGGTATATGTAGGTGTCATAGTTATAGGTAGGTATCATAGGTATCGGTAGGTATTGGCAGTTCAGGTAAGTTTTCAGGAATGAACAATGAGACCAGATAATTGTGTTGTGGAAGATTGACTGCTTATGATGGGTGAGATAAGAGGTGCTGATGAGGGTAATCTCAAACAGGCATGGTGATTGAGAAGTGATTGAGGTGATACCCCAGGAGGATTGTGGGAGATGTAGTGCACAGAGGTGACTGAGGATGTGACAACTAGAAGCCTTCATGTATAATGCAATTATATATGTATTCATAATGTATGTTATAACTTTATAACATACTTTACATATTTTTATAAATAATTATAACCTAATTTAAAATGTATTATAATATTTGAAGATTCCTTGTTATATCTTGTTTGTTTGTCATGTGTTTTATTGTGTTATACTTTCTAAAGGTGTGTTCAATAAATAAATAAGTATTATAATGTATCATAACCGTGGTTATAGTTACTCATGATATCATGCAATGCATTATAAGGTGCATTACAATGCATAATTAATGCATTAAAAATAATTTATAAAGTCTTAATGTAAAGTGTTACCAAAATGTTTTATTTGTTTACATACATTATGAACCTCTGAGCTGCTCCAGTGATTGGACACAGGTTGTGTCAGTATAAAGCCATTGAAATGAGACCGAAATTGCTCTGCAAACAACCTAGAAAAAATGGCACATTAGTCAGCATTGTAATGAGGAGAGAACATTACACATTAGATATCCCCATAGAATGGTTTAATGTGCTTGAGTGATTTTTGCCATCTGTTGACAACATTTCGTAGGCAGATAATTTATCACTGCAAACAGCAGGGCTGCAAAATTAACACATTTATTTATGATCCTGTGTGAATTTGAACTGTGTAAATACCATTGGTCATATCCAAACACTGATTCTGCCAAATGACACAAGTGTTGCAGAGACACACACACACACACAAGAGGCGTTAGATACAAATGAACCCTGGATGAGTCTCTAAAGCTAGGGTGACCAAACGTCATGTTTTCCCAGGACATGTCCTGTTTTCACGTCCTGTCCTGGCCGTCCTGCCTGTTTTTTATAAAGTGATGAAAATGTCCTGGTTTTCATTATTTTTCATTGGGCCATTAAGCATACTTAAGCATTAAGTACATGTACTTTAAATACATGCTTGCCTTTGCACACAAAACATATGAAACCGGCTTCGGCTTCGCCCCGTCTTGTTATAATCAGCGCGTTCCTCAATCCGCAGCGGCACGCAGAGAGCACGTCAGAATACAGAGCCCTGTGTGTGTGTTCATCTCAGCCTCATTGGTCTGTCACTACTCGTCAATGTCAGAATATTTGAAATGACCAATCAAATCAAAGTAAGCGGACTTTACGTTCACAGAATTTTTGCAGCGTGACTCGACGCTTCAGTTTGCGCTCTAGTGCGAGATAAGATGTAAGTAGCTAACAGCGTAAAAAAAAAAGCCCAAATGTAAATAAATTCACAGATGATTTACAGAGAAAATTCCCGTGTTTTCGTTTCGGTCGGGATCCGTGTAAAGCAGAATGCATGAATTGCAAAGCTGGCACGTACCAGTGTCAAATAAAGGTGCTAGCGACCTAGAAGCCCACATAAAGAAAGTATAGGCTACAAGAGAACATCAGGAGGATTGATTTTTTTGTAATAGATTTTTTTATTTTAGTAGTAGATTTTTAATCTATGCTATGGCCATGAAAAGAAATAGTGTCATGTAAAAGGTGTTAAAAGCTAAACTTTTTTTATTTTTAATAGTATTCTATTTTTGCGGGCCAAACATCGAATGGAAAGGATGTATTAGGCTACTTTGTGTATTAAAGTACAATAACATAGTTGCAAGGTTGTGAAGGCATTTGTCAAGTATTTTTTGATGCATTCACCCCAACCACGCCTCCCAAACCACGCCCCCGCCCATCAACCACGCCTCCCAAACCACGCCCCCGCCCATCAACCACGCCCCCGTCCTGTTTTCTGAAAACTAAAATATGGTCACCCTACTAAAGCCTGTATATTGATCGAGGAGTGGGGTTATTTTTTACACATATTCAATTGGGTGCTGGTTAGAAAATGTGATTATTGACCTCAATGCAATGAGCTTTAAAGGAATATTCCTGCATAAATGCATATTAAGCACAATTGATGGTGTCTGTGACATGCTGTCAATTACATCAACAAAAACGCGTCCATCCAAAGAAAAGAACAAACAAAAAACAAAACAAAAATGTCATGTCAGTCATGGCATGAGAAAATTAGGACAGAAGTTAGTAAGGTTAGTAAGCTAGTCTTATGCCACCATGTGTGTTTAAAACAGTGTGATGAACTGTAAGAAAATAAAAAGATTTTCTATGGTAATCAACAGCATGTCACAGAGCTTAAGTTGTATTAAACCCAACTTAACAACATAGACAAGACATATAGGAATTAATTCTTTTGGGTTTTAAGGCGTCGCACAGTTTCATTTGTATCAGATGAAGCCATGTTTTCAGGCTGATAGAATTACAATACTACAGAATTACAAGCATTTCTGTAACATATCTCGCTATAACTAACGCCTTACAGAAAAGTGCAAAATATCAGACCAAAATATTGGTTAAACAATTATCAGTCGATCTCTACAAAACAAGTTAAACATCTAGAGACATACGCAGCTGTTGTAGTCAAAATAAAAAAAATTAAAAAAATGTAGACCACTGCAAACCAACAAAAATATGTCAAAAAAGTGGAACAAACGTTTAAAAATCTCCTACAGGAAAGGAGACTGAATCGCCTCGAGAATCAGCAGTTACTTGGAATTCTACACACTTCCTAAAGTCTTTGGCAAGTTATGGAATCTCGACCAAATGTGTTATTCCGGATGGAGTGGAATCTCATTTGGTATGTGTAATATTTGAAAAGGTCAGGCGCAGAGAAGCACCACGACTGAACTCTGGAGTGGGAGGAAAGAGAGAGAGGTTTTCGCAAGCCCAGAGCAGACGGACCCTCAAGAGCAAAATTAAATGAAAATGATCTGGATGAGGGTATCTTAGAGTAAAGAAAGAGAGTGAGGGAAATTGTTTTTGTGAGTGAGAGGTATGTGGATATACAAGCACCCTCTTCTTTCCTGATCCTCCAGTTCTCTTCTCCTCTCACTGCCTGAAAGCAGCTCCTGATGGGCTGGGTTCAAATTTTACCATTTGAACGATGACAATATTGCTTCGTAAAATATCCAAGATTGATATTTTACTCTGTTCTATCCTGCGTGTGTCATTGCATTGCCATGTTGTAAATTTCTAAAATGTATATTTTCACAAGTGTACCAAGAAGATTCCCTGTACCCAGTGTTGTCCTAAACCGTAATGCCTCCCTGCTGTTGAATATTTAACAGCAACAGAAATCATTTTCACCGGAGATCTGAATGCAGGTTTGCAGTCTGCATTGAATGTGATGCAATAAAATACCTTGAAATAATATATTACAAAATAAAAGCAAGAAATATCTTTCGACCGAAAGTCACAAAATTATTACAATGAAACTGGAATCAAATTGAAGCGATTCTAATTCTTCAAAATATCTATTTTTGCGTCCAGCTGAAGGACTTACAGGAGAAAGTAAGTCTGGAAATACATAATGATGACATCATTTGAGGTGAACTGTCCCCTTAAAGCCTGACTAAAATTAAAATGATTAAATAATGATTTCAGAAGTGAGTTGTGTTGAAATAAGCAGATATACTGCAGTGCCAAATGACAGATATGACGGATCCACCGAATACTTTTGGGAAGCCATGCAAATCCGTTCTCTGCTGGAAGACTTGTGCAAATATTTGTACCAAACACAAAAGGGTTTACTAGATGTATGATGTCCAGCCGTTGGAGATTATGCATAAAAAAATGTGCAGAAACTTGCTGAGGGAGGCAGGCAAAACATATTGTGAGGACAGCGTGCATTTCCCCATAGCACTTAAAAGACATTTATGAACACAAACACACTTTGACTAATGCGAAACTTTCACCATCCGCACGTCATTTAGAGCTTGCCGTTGCTCCGGGTGGATTTAGCTCTGCTGGAGTAACAGTTGTGAAATGTATTTGTGTCACACTGTGGATGTCTGGTGACAGATAAACCCAAGCAAATAGAAGCAGTCTTGATGAAAGGCATGGCATATCTGCCAGTGAGGTTAAGCCTTTCATAAATTGAAATCTAACTGAAAAGATAAGTAGTCTCTTTTTGCGCTTTTTTTGTACCGTGGACAATCTGCAAAGTGGGCCTTTCATCAACTCCCCCATGCAGAAAGAATACACACACACACACACACACATGCCAGACCTAGTTTTACATAACATATAGCTCTATAATTATGTAAAAGATTTGCAAACTCCTTTCACAGAAAAATTGTGCGATTGCATCTGACTTTAAAAATGAAAATTTCCTATGGAGACGAAGTATTCAATTAAAAGATGTCCTTGATAATTCCTCAGTGCTGTGACAGAATGAGGCCCAGTTCAGTTCATTTTCATATTGTGTGAATACTTGAATACCACCTGAGTTCAGTATAAGAAGACTGCTAACCTTGGGACTGGAGGAGAAGTGAAGAACTCAACAGTTTCCTTTACCGGTAACACTTTGTGGTTAGACTTTATTTAAAGGTGTCATTGTTACAGTATAATTATATATTTAAGTACTGAGTAAATTTAATAAACAACATGTACTTACTATAGGGTTAGAGTAGGATTAGGGTTTGGTTGAGGGTTAGTTGCATGTAATTATGCATAATTTAATGTTATTACTATAAGTACATGTAACATATGTAACAAGGACACTGTATAATAAAGTGTTACCCACTTTATAATAAGATTCGTTAGTTAACATTAGTTAATGTATTAACTAACATGAACTAACCATGAGCAATACATTTGTTACTGTATTTGTTAATCTTTGTTAATGTTAGATAATAAACATACAGCTGTTCATTTTTTGTTCAAAGTGCATTAACTAATGTTAACAAGATTTTAATAATGTATTAGTAAATGTAGAAATTAACATGAACAAAGATTAATAAATACTTTATAAGTGCAGTTCATTATTAGCTCATGCTAACTAATATAGTTAACTAATGTTAACTAATGAACCTTATTCTAAAGTGTTACCGCTTTACCTTTAACCTTTCGAAAGCATTAGGTGGGAAAGAACCGAAGTATGTCATTGTATGTGATTTTAGTTGCATTCAGTGTACACTTTCACACCATCAAATATTATTTATTTTGAATTCATTCATAGATATTTGAAGGGGTGGGTGGATTGTTTTATGTTTTGTTTTATGTATGAGTTTAGTGGAACTTCATTGTATCAGAATGTTTTTTTTTTTTTTTTTGGAATAGTTCTCAGGGTTTTTTATACTCGGATTTAATTTTCAAGTCAAGTCACCTTCATTCATATAGGGTCGAGCACATTATACAATACAGGTCGTTTCAAAGCAGCTTTACACAGATTAAAAGAAAATTATGCATTTCGGCTGTTGTTCAACTGAAGTCAATTTAGTGTTGATCAAGTTCAGTTGTAAAGATCATCAATTATAAAATTAGTTAATTTCATCTATAAAGCAGTTCTGGAGAAAACAGTGATGTCATCTACCAGTTCAGTTCTGTTCTCATACAGCAGCGTCAGTACAGTCAGATCAATAATATTGTTGAATATTAAGTGTCCCTGAATAAGCAAGCCAGAGGCGACAGTGGCAGGAACCCAAACCCATCAGGTGACAGAATGGATAAAAAAACCTTGGCAGAAACCAGACTCAGTCGCTCAGTTCTCCTCAGGCCAACAAATGAACATGGTGTCATTATGATTAAGGCAGCATTACAGGTCAGAATTCAGATCTCTGCTGAACTCTCTGCTGACTACATCATGCGTTGTGGTCGTGTCTAGGCGCAGGTCCTCCATCTGATCTGGATACGGCCCGGATCCAGCTGACTACATCATGCGTTGTGGTCGTGTCTAGGCGCAGGTCCTCCATCTGATCTGGATACGGCCTGGATCCAGCTGACTACATCATGCGTTGTGGTCGTGTCTAGCCGCAAGTCCTCGATCTGATCTGGATACGGCCCGGATCCGGCTGACTACACCATGCGTTGTGGTCGTGTCTAGGCGCAGGTCCTCCATCTGATCTGGATACGGCCTGGATCCAGCTGACTACATCATGCGTTGTGGTCGTGTCTAGGCGCAGGTCCTCCATCTGATCTGGATACGGCCCGGATCCGGCTGACTACACCATGCGTTGTGGTCGTGTCTAGGCGCAGGTCCTCCATCTGATCTGGATACGGCCTGGATCCGGCTGACTACATCATGCGTTGTGGTCGTGTCTAGCCGCAAGTCCTCCATCTGATCTGGATACGGCCCGGATCCGGCTGACTACATCATGTGTTGTGGTCGTGTCTAGGCGCAGGTCCTCCATCTGATCAGGATACGGCCCGGATCCGGCTGACTACACCATGCGTTGTGGTCGTGTCTAGGCGCAGGTCCTCCATCTGCTCTGGATACGGCCCGGATCCGGCTGACTACACCATGCGTTGTGGTCGTGTCTAGGCGCAGGTCCTCCATCTGCTCTGGATATGGCCCGGATCCGGCTGACTACACCATGCGTTGTGGTCGTGTCTAGGCGCAGGTCCTCCATCTGATCTGGATACGGCCCGGATCCGGCTGACTACATCATGCGTTGTGGTCGTGTCTAGGCGCAGGTCCTCCATCTACTCTGGATACGGCCCGGATCCGGCTGATTACATCATGCGTTGTGGTCGTGTCTAGGCGCAGGTCCTCCATCTGATCTGGATACGGCCCGGATCCGGCTGACTACACCATGCGTTGTGGTCGTGTCTAGGTGCAGGTCCTCCATCTGATCTGGATACAGCCTGGATCCAGCTGACTACATCATGCGTTGTGGTCGTGTCTAGGCGTAGGTCCTCCATCTGCTCTGGATATGGCCCGGATCCGGCTGACTACACCATGCATTGTGGTCGTGTCTAGGCGCAGGTCCTCCATCTGCTCTGGATCCGGCTGACTACATCATGTGTTGTGGTCGTGTCTAGGTGCAGGTCCTCCATCTGATCTGGATACGGCCTGGATCCAGCTGACTACATCATGCGTTGTGGTCGTGTCTAGGCGTAGGTCCTCCATCTGCTCTGGATATGGCCCGGATCAGGCTGACTACACCATGCGTTGTGGTCGTGTCTAGGCGCAGGTCCTCCATCTGCTCTGGATACGGCCCGGATCCGGCTGACTACATCATGCGTTGTGGTCGTGTCTAGGCGCAGGTCCTCCATCTGCTCTGGATACGGCCCGGATCCGGCTGACTACATCATGCGTTGTGGTCGTGTCTAGGTGCAGATCCACCATCTGATCTGGATACAGCCCAGATTTAATAAATACATCGGTTGTTGTAGGAAGTTTTCCGGGTTCTGGCTTACCTAGTTTATGCAGCCTAACAACCATTTAACTGATTTTAATAATCTAAACTGATAATGTGTTATGTGTATGCCAGGTTAAAGAGATGTGTTTTTAGTCTAGATTTAAACTGACAGAGTCTGCTTCTCAAACAATCCTAGGAAGACTATTCCAAAGTTTTGGTGCTAAATAGGAAAAGGATCTATTGCCTGCAGTCTATTTTTATATTCTAGCTAATATCAACTGGCCAGAATTGTGAGATCACAATAGACATGAAGGACTATAATGCGTTAAGAGCTCGCTCAAGTACTGGGGAGCTAAACCATTTAGTGCTTTGTAAGTAATCAGCAAGATTTTAAAATGTATACAATGTTTAATAGGGAGCCAATGCAGTGTTGACAGAACAGGGCTAATATGGTCATTCTTCCTGGTTCTGGTAAGAACTTGAACTGCTGCGTTTTGGACCAGCTTTAGTTTATTAATTATGCGTGCAGGGCAACCACCCAGTAGAGAATTACAATAATCTAGCCTTGAGGTCATAAACGCATGAACTAACTGTTCAACATTTGGCATTGATTGCATATGTCGTAATTTAGATTTTTTTTTAAGATGGAAGAATGCTAGAGATGCTGCCAAAAGAACCAAAACCTGGTTCAATGACCATTGTATCACTGTGTAATTACTGTGTGATTTCATGTAATATTCAAATTTTTTGAAATCCTGTTTTTGTGGGTTTTATGAGCTGGAAGCCCAAATTATGTACAAATAAACAACTAAATACTTGAAATCGTTTAAGTTGTGGGCCCTGAATCTATAATCTATGGAGGTTTAACGTTTTGAATGGAATTATAGAAATAAATAAACTTTTCCATGATATTCAAATTTTTTGGAAAGGGTCTGTATATATATATAATTTGGGCTTCCAGCTCATAAAAGAATAATATACAGTATATATATATATATATATATATATATATATATATATATATATATATATATATATATATATATATATATATATATATATATATATACTGTATATTATTCTCTCTCACACACACACACACACACACACACACACACACAATTAATTTCAAGTATCCAAACCCGTTCAAGATCTGTTTTATGTAATTTTTTCCTCTTTTCATTCATTTGAAGGAGTGGTTTCATTAAGTTGTATAGATCCAGGCATGTATTATTGTGTATGTATATTATGCATATATTATCCCATTTTGATTAATTTACAGTTAGGTTGTGCCAAGTGTTTCATTTTAACAGTCTTATATCGTCAGTTATGCTCCACAAACCTTGAGTAACTCATGCATACTGGCAGAATATAGGGGCTATAATGGGAATGCAAATGCATTTTACTGTAGGTTAACTTTAATTATTTCATATCAGCCTCCATATGCATACTCAGCAGAAAATGAGTCGATTAGCAGAACTAAAAGTACCATGTGAAATAAAACAAGTCTTTTTTTACTCGTCCTCATAGTCTAATGTGCAGGTCTTTCACTTGGAATTTCTGTGGTTCCTTTAAAGTCACAATGAAATTAAAATTGACAATTATTTTTTATGGAATATTACAGTGTTTCTTCTAAATGATTTATCGGTGCACATCATCATTATTGTTTTAAACTCATGTTCCTGGTAATCTTGACCCCAGGGGCCCTCGACTACCAGAAGCCCGGGGGGGCCCTGGGGTTTAAGGCTGTGCAATCCAGTTTGGTTCAGAAAACCCATTAACAATGAAAACAAATGTTTATTAATGCTGTAAGATATATGTGCCCCATAGCCTACACAAGGCCTCTTTAACAAGGCTCTTGGACTATGAGGGCTCCCTGAACCTACTGTTGGGCCCTATGTGGATATGAAGGCACCAAAACCTCTTATATAACTATTGTCCCATCCTGTTTAAACTTATATTTATTAGACCCACTCTTTGAACTTATTGTTGTGTGAGAAAGGTATTGGAAAAATAACTATTTATTATTACAGTATAACTGCTCATTTTCCCTAAGTTGAAGTGAGACAACATTTTTAAAGATTGCAGCACTCGAAATGACTGGTCCAATCATATTGTAGGCAAGTTTATATAGCACATGTCATACACTATGGCAATTCAAAGTGCTTTACAGAGAGGAATAAAAATAATCACAAAATAAAAGCAAGGAAAATTCAGAAGTTATTCAAAAGCTTTACATAGAAAGGAATTATAATAATCACACAATAGCAATTCATAGAGATTTGCATAGAAAATAGACACAAAATAAAAGCAGGGGGAATTAATCAGTCGGACAAACAGTGGCACAGTGCTCAATCAGTAAATGCACAGCTAAACAGAAGTGTTTTGAGTCTGGATTTGAATGTGATACTGTAGGAGCACATCTGATCTCTTCTGGAAGCTGGTTCCAGCATAGTAGCTAAAAGCGGACTCACCATGCTTAGAGTGAACCCTAGCTGATGTGAACCTAATGATCTGAGTGATCTGTTGGGTTTATATTCAGTGAGCATATCTGCAATATATTGAGGTCCTAGGCCATTGAATGATTGTATACCAGTAATAACACTTTAAAATCAACCCTACATGTAACTGGGAGCCAGTGTAAAGACCTGAGGACTGGTGTGATGTGTTCATATGTGCTGGTTCTGCTCAGCGTTCTGTATGAGCTGACACTGTCTTATGGTGTTTTTGGGAAGGCCAGTGAGGAGTCCATTACAATAATCCACCCTGCTGGTGATGAAAGCATGCACAAGTTTCTCTAAGTCTTGTCTAGAAACAAAGCATCTAATTCTTGCAATATTTTTCAGATGATAGTATGCTGATTTAGTTATTTCTTTGACATGACTACTGAAACTAAGCTCTGACTCTAGTGTCACACCAAGATTCCTGCCTTGATGTTTAGTTGTTTGACCCCTAGAGTGAAGGTATGCGTTCACCTTGAGAACTTCATCTTTGTTTCCAAACGCAATTACTTCAGGTTTGTCTTTGTTTAAATACTTCATCAATGCATTGGCGTCTGCATAGCTGTGGTAAGAGATCTGGTTATTTTGCATTATTTGGCTCAGTGGGAGCTGTGATGGATTTTAATTAATCAACTATAATTAATCAACTAACATTTGTTTTTCTTGCAGGAACAACATGCATATGCTTTAATGTTTCCAAACTCTTTGGGAAAAACTTGTGACTTATGACTGTATGTGTTTAAATACAGAAGGGGGAAATGAAACTAGACAGTCTGTTAGAACCTTGTGATAAGTAATCACAAGATCAGAGTTTGCTTGTGCCAGTGACAGAGGAAAAGTTTGGGGCTTTTGAACCAATTGAACCAATCATATTGAAGGTGACATGTTAGTCTTATTTGTTTTCTCGATTCTATAAAAACTGTGGTATATGTGTTTTTCGGTGGGATTTTCAATGGAATTTGTTTGAGATCCTCCGGCCTTGCTTCTTGGGAGAGATTCCCTGAGAACTGCTCGGGAAGATCTCCTGATTAAAGCATTTAAAGGACATTTGCAGGTCTGTTTGTCAAATTATTCCTGCACAGGAAGCTAGTTTAGGAAGCTAGTTTAGGAAGGAAGCTAGTTTAGGAAGTAAGTTAGTTTAGGGGAACAAGTTAGACTAGGTGAGATATCCAAGTGAGGACGTCGCCAGGAGACGAGACTCAGATATCAGGTGGGAAAAAACTACATCATCATTTAGGGAAAAAATCTACCACAGAGCATATACAGGTTGAATACAATTGATATTGTAATACCTATTACCACTAGACTAGTGACGTATAAACGATCCACAGGATTTTGTGAGACTATGAGGGGTGGACCTCAGTTCTTCTAGATCTGGGGGCAAGAAAAGTTTCTACATTTTAAAGTTAAATGCATTAATCTGAACTTTGAGAGTTCAGAACTATAAGAGCTAAAACCCATGTTCAGCAGCAGCCTATGAACAGAAATCATTAAAAAAAAAAAAAAAAAACTTGCATCACAATAAGTGTATTGTGATTCTCAAAATATTTGCTGACCAAACAGAATTTCATTAAGTTTAGTAACAACATGTGACAATGTTTACATCAATTAATTTGGATCAGTATCAGGTACCGTATATAGCTACATGTTCATTTTTCTCAAGGAAAAATCTCTCACTAATGCTGTAAACATACAGTGAGTTGGTATTATTATTAAAGGTTAAAATTACTCAAATATAATGCGTTTTTTTATAATAATAACGTTATAATATTTTTAATGATACGAGTAAAATTATAATAGCCTATAGAGCATATATTTAGCAAAAATACTCCTCTCTATAGGCCTACTTAATTTTTCTAGCTATAAGCTAAGCTAGCTATAACATTTAAAATAAATGTTACGTTATGTGACATATATTGTTCTCCAGTTGTTTTATTGACCTGTTTCTGCGGTTGAAGCACTGATTGATTGAGTGATTATATTTCAGCAAGTTGTTGGCTACTGTATCTTCCAACATAGTTCATTCAAATTTATTTACTACTGTAACTAAAGAAGAGCTTTATGTAACCGGCAGAGTAGTCGCTGTCTGGTTGAAGTTTGTCCCTCTGCAGCTACGGTAGCCCCCTGACGTCACCCAGCTAGCCATGAGTGGCTAAACAACTCATTTGCGTCTAGGCCAGTTTCTATAAAACAGTCTGTACTGTTGGGCTTAGAGAGATTCTCTGGTGTCCAGATACATTTCCAGTCTTGTTACTGCTTGGGTGGTTCTCCTGTGCAACGAAGGTATGGTAAATGTTTATATGATGTAGCAAGCTAAGCATTTATATTGGATCTAATACTGGGCTATTGGAAAATAGGTGTTTGACTGATTGCCAGACACTTCCAGATAATCGTGCTGTGTATTACTGAAGGTATTATTTGTGCATTTTACTGTTAATCATAATGTGGGTGTCATTGTTGGGACATATGCATTTTAATGAGCACATTTGCGCACAGGTCTTGGGCAAAGCACCCGCCGGGTAGCTGTACCGCAATTAAGCAGCAACATCAAGAAGGTAAATGTTTATCTCCTTTGGAGATAACTGGCCCCAGGGCCTTTACAAGTCATAATCCGTCCCTGACGAGGGCGGGGCAACCTGTCACTCATATGAAATCAGCCAATAGCAAACCACAACCATCCAATCAACTCCCCACAGACACAATCAAGCCCCGCCCACATCTGTTCTTCTTCCAGAAGCGTTTCACTCGGATATACGACACAATAGAGAGCAACTTCCCTTTCATTCCTTTAACAGGTACAGTGGGATTAAAAAATAAAGCAGGAGCAGGTTTCCCACAGATTAAACCGACGGCTGAAGCCGTAGCTGTCATGAACCAGCATCTGTTTAATGAAGAAGGGCCGAAGCGTGAGTTGACACGACCTCCCCGGGGCAGGATTAATGCCCTCAGGCCTCCAGCCTGTAACATCATCATTTGTCTAGTGGATAACGCAGGCCTCTTAACCAAGACAAGTGTTTCTCGCGAGGACCCCGAGAGCCGTCTGTCCGACACTAGGTGAAGAATGTCCGAAAACATGCATCCTATTATAAGCCCATCTGGGACAAAAGAGAAATGATCACTAGATCCGTGTGCATATTAAATCTCTACAACATGACATACTGCATCATTTTTCTATTATACAAATCACAATAATTCAACACCTTATTATACAGATTTTGGTAACACTTTACAACTAGGTTTATTTGTTAACATTAGTTAACTAGTTAACATTAACAAAGAATAAACATTTCTTCTTCAGCATTTATTAATCTTAGTTAATATTATTTTCAACATTTACTAATATGTTATTAAAACAACTAACAGCTGTATTTTATTAACTAACATTAACAAAGATACTATAAGAAATGTTCTCATTGTTAGTTCATGTTAGTTAATACATTAACTAATGTTAACTAATGAACCTTATTGTAAAGTGTTACCCAGAATTTTGCTTCATTAATACTTTTAGCTGTAAATGCAGATTTTTTGTGTGTGTGTGTGTGTGTTTGTGGTTTTATAACCCATAACTCATAACTCATACTTTATAACTCATAACCTGTAAGAATTAATATTTTATGATTATAGCTTGAAAATAAACTAGGCAAAAAAAAAAAAGAAAAAAAGAAGAAGCATAATGATGCACTAAAAGCCACTTAAAACACCTTTAGCTGCTGCATAGTGACTCCATAAGAAGCCACAACACTCGCACATCATGTCAGCAAGTTTAGTACAGGCAAGCGCCTCTCACATTTGGGAAAATGTAAAAATCTGGTTGTATTTATGAGCATTTCGTCTGTAATTTTACAGAAGAGTAGAGATTGCTCACGTAAGCGCAGATGCGTAACGGATCAGAGCCACGATCCTGACAACAGCTTCGTTTTAATGTATCGAGAGCAAGTGAACTGGCGTGGAGAGACACTTCGAAAGACATTTAAACACAAATAACTAACCCTCAGTTGCACTGCAAGCTACTAAACATATCTAGCTAAAGTTTGGGGTCGGCAAGGATTTTTAATGTTTTTGAACTCTTAATGCTTTTTAGTGTCTTCTGCTCACCAAAAGTGCATTTATTTAATCAAAAATACAGTAAAAGTTTTGACATATTTTTACAATTTAAAAATGTATTTTCTATGTGATATAGTAAAGTGTAATTTATCAAAGCTGAATTTTCAGCATCATTTCTCCAGTCCTTATCATTCTAATATGTTGATTTGTAGCTGAATTACTATTAATTATAATTGATGCTCAATTATTAACAATGGTTCTTATTATCAATGTTGAACATTTTTTATGCTTAATATTTTTGTGGAAATCATGATGTGTCTGTTCAAAAGAACAGCATTTATTTGAAATAGAAATCTTAACATTTTAAATATCTGTAACTTCACGTTTATTGTTACTTTTATTATCTTACTGACCCCAAGCTTTTGAATGGTGTCCAAATATCTGAGGCAGCACAACTGTTTTCAACATTGATAATAATCATAAATGTTTCTTGATCATCAAATCCTCATATTAGAGTGATTTCTGAAGGATCATGTGACACTGAAGACTGGAGTAATGATGCTGAAAATTCAGCTTTGATCACAGGAATAAATTATAATTTACTATATTTTCACATAGAAAACAGCTGATTTACATTAGAATATTTCACTGTTTTTACTGTATTTTTGATCAAATGAATGCATCTTTGGTGAGCAGACTTCTTTAAAAAAAATATATAAAAAATTAATCCACAAAAACCCACATGCAATACTATTCATGGTGTTTTTGATTCACTAATAAGTGTCAATACTCATGCTAAACAATCACTCTCTCTCTCTGGCGTATGTCCTTAGACCTTTTGCAATTTGAAACCCCCAACTCGGGAACTCCGGTATTAAAATGATCCCCAAACTTCCAAGTGGTAAATGCCACCTGAGATGTGTACAATTTTGAACTAGGAAACTTGTATTAACGATTTACATGCTATCAGAAATGTCCTACTTCCCACTTCTCTCTCTCTCTGTCCTTAGACCTTCAGTTCTGTTGAGGCGAGCCAGTCCAGCGTCCTAATCAAGGTCAATTAAACCACGTTCGCCATTCAGGGGCCAGTATATGGGCCAGCTATAGTTAACATGTGTTAACGTGTGTGCTTTAATGGTCCAGCGGTAGAACTTTTGCCAAGCGTGTCAGAGGTTCTGGGTTCTAATCCACACTCGTATAGTTTTTTGTTTTCCTCATTAAAACTGAATATGTTCATCAGTGGTTGTATATCAGGCAGGGACACGTTTGTGTGCATTTTGTTTTGTGATTTCACCGGAACAAATAGAGAGTCGAGTGAAGACTGTGAGCGAGAGGTTTTAAAAAGTGGTGGGGACAATAACGACCCTGGCATAAAGTGTTGGGGACATGTCCCACCCGTCCCTCCCGCAAAATACGCCTATGGCTTAATAATGTAATTAATCAGGTTCCATCCCCTCCATTATGTTTGCTGCGAGTCTATAAAGTCTGTAATTAAAAGCGGACTCCTGTAAAGTTTATTTATGGGTGTTTTCTGCTTCCCTGCCACAGGCATCAAGAGAGCATCGGGCCTTCGTGTCTTTATGTGATGTTATCTAAGATGGTCAGCGCTGCGTTCAACATGAAAGGAACACTGAATGTGTCAAATCCCAAAGAGGATAATTAATTCTGAAACACTCTGACATTATATTGAGGCGGGTTGCTCACGCAGGCCTGAAATCAATATGACTTGTAAATCAAAAATAAATTGGTTTTCCTTTTGTTCTCCATGAACAATCATCTCAGATTAATTGCTGTACCAACTGTATGTTTTAAAGCAATGAATCGCTTTTGATTGAGTGTGTTTTACACAATGCGAACGTCAGGTTAGGAAGATTTTAGTAGGTTTCCAGGCTGTTAATCACATATTCATTTTTACCAGATTTCTGCTTTCTTTTGGAGAAGGAGCTTTTTATTGTTCTTAAGCATCAGTTTGGCTCAGCGTCACACACCTGTGGCTCTGATGAGTCCAGTTTCGGGAACGTCTACGTTAGTTGCATTACACGACAGGTGTGTAAGTGTTTGTTGTTTGTTGCATTACACTACAGGTGTGTAAGTGTTTGTTGCATTACACTACAGGTGTGTAAGTGTTTGTTGCATTACACTACAGGTGTGTAAGTGTTTGTTGCATTACACCACAAGTGTGTAAGTGTTTGTTGCATTACACCACAGGTGTGTAAGGGTTCGTTGCATTACACCACAGGTGTGTAAGTGTTTGTTGCATTACACCACAGGTGTGTAAGTGTTTGTTGCATTACACCACAGGTGTGTAAGGGTTCGTTGCATTACACCACAGGTGTGTAAGTGTTTGTTTTTTGTTGCATTACACTACAGGGGTGTGTAAGTGTTTGTTGCATTACACCACAGGTGTGTAAGTGTTTGTTGCATTACACTAAAGGTGTGTTAGTGTTTGTTGCATTACACCACAGGTGTGTAAGTGTTTGTTGCATTACACCACAGGTGTGTAAGGGTTCGTTGCATTACACTACAGGTGTGTAAGTGTTTGTTTTTTGTTGCATTACACTACAGGTGTGTAAGTGTTTGTTGCATTACACCACAGGTGTGTAAGGGTTCGTTGCATTACACCACAGGTGTGTAAGTGTTTGTTTTTTGTTGCATTACACTACAGGGGTGTGTAAGTGTTTGTTGCATTACACCACAGGTGTGTAAGTGTTTGTTGCATTACACCACAGGTGTGTAAGTGTTTGTTGCATTACACCACAGGTGTGTAAGTGTTTGTTGCATTACACCACAGGTGTGTAAGTGTTTGTTTTTTGTTGCATTACACTACAGGGGTGTGTAAGTGTTTGTTGCATTACACCACAGGTGTGTAAGTGTTTGTTGCATTACACCACAGGTGTGTAAGTGTTTGTTGCATTACACCACAGGTGTGTTAGTGTTTGTTGCATTACACCACAGGTGTGTAAGTGTTTGTTGCATTACACCACAGGTGTGTAAGTGTTTGTTGCATTACACCACAGGTGTGTAAGTGTTTGTTGCATTACACCACAGGTGTGTAAGTGTTCGTTGCATTACACCACAGGTGTGTAAGTGTTTGTTTTTTGTTGCATTACACTACAGGGGTGTGTAAGTGTTTGTTGCATTACACCACAGGTGTGTTAGTGTTTGTTGCATTACACCACAGGTGTGTAAGTGTTTGTTGCATTACACCACAGGTGTGTAAGTGTTTGTTGCATTACACCACAGGTGTGTAAGTGTTTGTTGCATTACACCACAGGTGTGTAAGTGTTTGTTGCATTACACCACAGGTGTGTTAGTGTTTGTTGCATTACACCACAGGTGTGTAAGTGTTTGTTGCATTACACCACAGGTGTGTAAGGGTTTGTTGCATTACACCACAGGTGTGTAAGTGTTTGTTGCATTACACCACAGGTGTGTTAGTGTTTGTTGCATTACACCACAGGTGTGTAAGGGTTCGTTGCATTACACCACAGGTGTGTAAGTGTTTGTTGCATTACACCACAGGTGTGTAAGTGTTCGTTGCATTACACCACAGGTGTGTAAGTGTTCGTTGCATTACACCACAGGTGTGTAAGTGTTTGTTTTTTGTTGCATTACACTACAGGGGTGTGTAAGTGTTTGTTGCATTACACCACAGGTGTGTTAGTGTTTGTTGCATTACACCACAGGTGTGTAAGTGTTTGTTGCATTACACCACAGGTGTGTAAGTGTTTGTTGCATTACACCACAGGTGTGTAAGTGTTTGTTGCATTACACCACAGGTGTGTTAGTGTTTGTTGCATTACACCACAGGTGTGTAAGTGTTTGTTGCATTACACCACAGGTGTGTAAGTGTTTGTTGCATTACACCACAGGTGTGTAAGTGTTTGTTGCATTACACCACAGGTGTGTAAGTGTTCGTTGCATTACACCACAGGTGTGTAAGTGTTTGTTTTTTGTTGCATTACACTACAGGGGTGTGTAAGTGTTTGTTGCATTACACCACAGGTGTGTTAGTGTTTGTTGCATTACACCACAGGTGTGTAAGTGTTTGTTGCATTACACCACAGGTGTGTAAGTGTTTGTTGCATTACACCACAGGTGTGTAAGTGTTCGTTGCATTACACCACAGGTGTGTAAGTGTTTGTTGCATTACACCACAGGTGTGTAAGTGTTTGTTGCATTACACCACAGGTGTGTAAGTGTTTGTTGCATTACACCACAGGTGTGTAAGTGTTTGTTGCATTACACCACAGGTGTGTAAGTGTTTGTTGCTTTACACCACAGGTGTGTAAGTGTTTGTTGCATTACACCACAGGTGTGTAAGTGTTCGTTGCATTACACCACAGGTGTGTAAGTGTTTGTTGCATTACACCACAGGTGTGTAAGTGTTTGTTGCATTACACCACAGGTGTGTAAGTGTTTGTTACATTACACCACAGGTGTGTAAGTGTAGACTGGGTCTGTTCAAATTGACACGCCAGTATTTACTTGTTTTGTTTCTGACACATTCTGACACACACTTTGCAGGGACTGTACCAGGGTTATTACTGTGGTAACTACCTTAGTTAACATGAACTAAGAATGAACAATACTTCTACAGCATTGATTAATCTCAGTTTATATTATTTCAACATTTACTAACACATTATTAAAATCGAAGGTTGTATTTGTTAACATTAGTTAATGCACTGTGAACTAACATGAACAATTAACAATTAACAGCTGTATTTTTATTAACATTAACAAAGTTTAACAAATGTATTGCTCATTGATAGTTCATGTTAGTTAATACATTAACTAATGTTAAGTAATGAACCTTATTGTAAAGTGTTTCCATTATTGTTAACTGAAGATGAAACCAAACCTAAACCTATTAAAAACATTACTGTTAGTTGAAATAAAATACAATATAAATATTAGTTGAAAAACTTAAACTAAAAACATTTAAATGTTGCCTTGGCAATAAACTGAAAAGAGTTTGTTGAAGCACTAAAATTATTACCTGGAAATAAAATAAATAAATAAATAAATAAATAACTCTAAATAGCAAGATTTAAAAATAATAATATAAAAAAAAAACACTAATAAAATGAACAGCACATAATAAAACGATCAAAAAATTAGCTACAATTAACATGGAAGCTAAAAAAATAAAAACAAAAGCTAATTCAAAACATTCATAAAACTTTAATAAAACTAAAATAACCAAAATAACACTGTAACTGGATATATTACAATGCTCTTAATTTGTTTGATTATTGTTTAATAAATAACTTCAGCCGTTATCAAAAGAAAATGTACTTGAATATTTATTTTCAACAGAATTATTTTTGCTGCTTGTTTTCCATGAGTGCTAAACGCATGAAAATAGAACAGAACCGTCACGTATGAAAACCTTTTTCGGTCTTAGAGGAAAAACAAGGAAAACAAGGTCATTCTGAAATAGTTTAACATCAGAAATAGTCACAGTTATGAGAAACAGATTGTAATTATGACAAATAAGGTTGCAATTATAAGATGCAAAGCGAAATTAAGTTGCATCTTTTTATTTATTTTATTTTTGTTTTTATTGTGAGGTAGAAACAGGCAATTATAATAATGAGCTCAACTTGAGTGGAAAAGTGGCAAATAATAACAGTGAGTTCATTAACTCGATCCACAGCGCTGTTCTGTTCTGGTGAGACTAGATGTGGGTGGCTGGTGAAAGACGCAGGTCTCGCTCACACACTGTGTGTAATGTGGTGTATTATTCTACAAATTCTACAAATTCAGTTCAGAGCATGAATCCTTTGAACAGCAAAGGCCCGTTCACACCGAGGACGATCATGATAAAGTCATGGTTTCATGATAACTGGAGAAACAATATCATTGGAATCACTTTCAGTGCCATTTTTTTCCCAGCTGATGAATGATAAAAACAGACTAACAACTGTAATCAGAATCCATCCTCCTTTAAAGAGCTCAAGCATTTATAGAGCCATATTATGTTCTTTTACAAACTCTTGCTGGTGTTTTCAGGCTCTACTAGAACAGGTTTTCCTGCTTGAATGTTGATTATTTTCCTCATATTCTCCATTGTTGCGGCTCCTCTCTTCCCAGTCTGTCAGTAACGCTCTGTTCACTTCCTGTCTCTATGAAGCCCCTCCTTCTGAAAAGCACACTGTGCTCTGATTGGTCGGCTGGAGCAGTGTGTTGTGATTGGTCGAGCGCTTCGAGTGTGTTTGGGAAATGTCCCGCCCCTTACCATAACCGCCAGTTTAACACACTACTAACTAACTCAACCAGGCCCCGCCCCTTTATTCTGCATTTGAATTATTATAATGAGGAATATTGTGACGTGTTCCCGGAAGAAACTCAAGATACAATGGAGGCGTTTCAGGAGTTCAGAAACACCGACACTGATATAGAGAAGAGCTGGAGCTTTGCTCAAACACAACATCACACACTAAACACAGAAGTTGCTCTTTTTGCGTTATACTGTATTGTTCATTCACAAACGTTTGGTTCCATGAACAGCTTTGTTTTTCAGGTAAACTATTGTCAAAGTAGAGCAACAGTTTAAAGAATCATTTTGCTGAGCACCTTAAGGTTACATTAGTGCAATTTCACAGGGAAAATAATTGTCTATTCTCGTTCAAATCCAGCAGCTTTCTGTTGGCCAATGTGGCAAAATTCCCAGAAGTATTTGCTTGCTGTGTTTGCCTTGGTCACAATTCGGAGTGTATTAGTGATTTTGAGTGTTTCTTTGAAAAAAAAAAAAAAAAAAAGAGTGTGTGATTGACTAGTTCAGACTAGTTTTGGACCGTTGTGACCTTTCCAATGTGATGACGTAATACGTGGCGCGTCGCAGACCAGCACAAGACGAACAATTGTGGTTAAAAAGTATATACTTTTCTTTTGTTTTGTTTTTTGAAAATGACCGATCGTTTCACTGGTTAAGACCCTTATTTCTCGACTGGGATCGTGCAGAGCCCTTTGAAGTCCATTGTGAGGAGAAAAATCCTGAAATGTTTTCTTCAAAATACTTAATTTATTTTCCACTGAAGAAAGAAAGACATGAACATCTTGGATGGCTTTGGGGTGAGTAAATTATCAGGAAATTTTCATTTTGAGGTGAACTAATCCTTTAATTACACATCCAGTTCGTACTAGATGGCAAAATCAAAAAGAATGCCATAGGTTTTTGTACCATTATTGTAATAGGAATAGGATTCAAGTCGTAAAATGTCATACAATTTTGCCATCTTATTGTAAGTCATATTATTACGACTTTAGAGTGTGTTGTTTTTCCCACACAGACTCTATCGCCCCCTTGAGGTCTGTTGACCCCACAATAATGCAAAAAGCACAATAAAATTTCAATACAATGTGTTTGCATCTGCGTGCTTGTGTAACGTATGTTTCTGGCTTCAACATCTTCGCCAGCTTTAAAATTATGCACTTAATTGTTTTCAAATGAAATGTAACAGTGTCTAAAACAACACTGATGTACACTGTATGAATAAAGGGAAGAAGAAAAAAGCAGGTCAGAAGAGTGATCAGGGTTTGCATGGATAGAAATGACTCTTTATCAACCGAATAGAGGTCCTGCAAGCATGAAATGAAGCTCGATTGAATGGACCACTAGAACGTCGAGTCCTGATCCCACATCTATGATTGCATGTTGGAAAGCCTGCAGCATCTCTGTCAAACCTATTTAGCCGGAATACATTATCACCATGGTAACGGTGTGGTAATCTGGTTTACCTCAGTGGTGTGGCAGCAGAACCTGTGAGTTGCTCTGTTGTGATGGGATAATAACAGGGATTGCACTGTGGTAGAGCTGGAAGCATTGAGAAGCTGTACTAACAACTGCAAGTCAACATGCAAATTCAAAAACGATACCTTAGTTTCCAACATCTGACAAGCAACCTTTTATTTATTTTATACTTCAGCACTGGCATTTACTAGATCCGTTTTGTGAGGGCTTGAGGGGGTTATTTTACCCTGAATACCACTGCGAATCATCATTCATAATCATAATAATAATAAACGTACCCAAAAGATTATATACACATGAGATATACTCAACTTTAACATATGCACAAAATGATGCAAATGAACAAAGTAAAACTGAATTTAGTTGTGTGCTAGTCGTTATACACTCCTAAAACTTGGACAGTGAATAACTATAACATTAAAAAAATATTTGTAAATGCATTATAACATTGTAATCATTGTGTTAAACAAGGTTACATGTTTATGCATTTAAATAATATGTAAAATGTTTGAATATTTGCATCAAAAGATTAAAAAAATGATTAAAAAAACACAGCATTGTTATAGTTAACTAAAAAATATTTGAAAACTGAAATAGAATAAAGTATAAATATTAGTTGAAAAAAAGTTTAACCTGGAGCACTAAAATTATTAACTGGAAACAAAAATAAAAACTGAAACTGAAATAAAAATGAATTAAACCAAGCAATAGCAACGAAAAAAGACTAATAAAATAGCAAAAGCCCATAAAGAAATTACTAAAAAATAAACAAAAAGCTAATTCAAAATATTTATAAAACTATAAAAATAAAATGAGAACTTTTTTAGTTCTTAAAAATAACACTGACACGAGACAAATTTGCCATCATCATGACTGATGTTCTGTGCCTGGCAGCTAAACCAACAAACTAGAAACTGAAAGAAAGTAAGCAAGTAAATAAAGAAATAATCATATTTTAATAAATATATCCTAATTGCTCCTGATCTTGCCTCAAACAGCTTGCATCAAAATGAATGCCTCATGTTTTCCAAAGGTTAGCAGGTGATGCTCTGAAGCAGTCTGTGTTTCTTATCATATATACACACACACACACACACACACACTGAGAACATGGCCATTTAGTGTTGTCTATCTGTTGACTATCATGCAATGCATGTCGGTCCACATTACGCTAATTTGCATTATAAGTGCGATTAATAGGCACAATCAGCACAGGTTGGAGGAGGACAGAGATCGGGATATGAAGATCACACATGACACCGGACTCTCTTCTTCATCTCAGGAGCTTTTGTTCTCTCTTATCCAGACGAGTCACAATAACACACAGAACTCTGCAGAATATGAATTATGACTGCATCAACTAAACACTTCACATAAAACCAATGCAACATAAAAAAGAACTTAAAAGCGCTTCAGTTTGTGTCATTGTTATTTTAGGTTTTATTATAGTTTTAATAATATATTTTAATTAGCTTTTATTTTTAAATACATTTTAGTTTAATTTCTATTAGTAATTTTGTTATTTGCTTTTGTATTATTATTATTATTATTATTATTAAGGTTTAATGTATTATTTCCAGATAATAATTTTAGCGCTTCAACTTAAACTTTCCATTTATTCTCAAGGAAACATTTAAAAAAAAAAATTGTTTAGTTTGAAGTTGTCCACTAATATTTATATATATATTTTTTTTCAGCTTTATTTCAATAAACAGAAATTAACAGAATTTTAAAAGACTTTCAGTTAATGATAACAACTCTAGTCTGTTATAAGTTAGCAGAAAGGCAACATTTGAGACAAACTTTCCACAAGAATGATTATTTCCACATGTCGCTTATGCTAATATTTTGTTTTTTGGTGTGAATGGTCATTAATGTGTATGGTCCGCTTATGAAGACCTGTCAGGCATGTGACTTATTAATGAATGACATGTGGAGTATGAAACATTGAGAAGCATCTATCAAACACCAGGTGCTTTTCTCCAGTAGCGACCAGGTCTGACATTTCTCATGTACTTTATGACGTGTTCTGCCATAAGTTCATCTTTGTTTTGAGCGCTGATTTAGTGTTTTTTCAACTGCTAGAGCATTTTCTTCCTTCCTTTCATTTTTTTCACAATAACCTGCAGCTCTGTTTCTGCTTGATAGAATTTTCTGAGAAGCAGAACATCTTAATAAAAAGATTTTCTCTTTTTTTATAGCTTCTTAAAGATAACAAAACTGCAGGCTTGGCTATTCCTGTGGCCATTAAACTGTGTGAGGAAGAATTACACATACATTATATGCAAACAGCCTTATGTCAAAATGAGATCTTTATACAGGTAGTTTGTGTAAGAAATACAATATAAGTACAATGATACAAGTAGCAGGTTGAATTAAATAGCATTTTATTTTCAAATATTCTCCAATAATGTTAAATGTATCTAATAATAATACTATATTAAAATATGCAACTTATTTACAACTAACATACAAAGTACTGTTCGAATGCAGATATTTGATCAAAATGCAGTAAAAATATAGTGAAATGTGATTACAATTTAAAATAATTTTCAGAAATTAAATTTCTAATATGATTACATTTTTTTTTTTTTTTTTTTTTTTTGAATATATTGTAAAAAGTAATTTATCCCTGTATTGCAAAGCTGAATTTTCAGCAACAAACATACAGTAATTAAACAATTAAAAATATTTTTTTTCACTCCACTTTATTTCTGCAAATTTACATATTCATCAAGCAACTCATTTCTGTCTGGCCAGAGAAGTTTGTCCTCATCATATGATGTTTCCCAGAGGGAAAATGGGAATGCTGAATTGATGTGCTTCAGTCTCTCTGAAGTCTCTATTGCTCAGAGAAGAGGCACTTTCTCTGAGACGCTGCGATTGAACACTTTCCATCTCCAAGACAAGAGAAAAAACTCAACTGGATTCAGAAATTGAGAATAAGGGGAACTGGCTCCAGTCAATCCTGCTCTTCTACTGGGAAAAGGTCTGAGGATCATAAGACAGAACAGTTACAGCACAACATGTGATCCTGGTCCTTATTGATCAGTGTCATCATCATCATCATCATCATCATCATCATCTCCCTCCCTATTATCCTCTTCTTGTTGACATTGAGGCCAGAGCAAATCTGCTCACATTACACTGAACTGAGGGAGAGTCCATGATTCGAAACA
Source organism: Abramis brama (assembly GCF_963993115.1). Classification (NCBI taxonomy): domain Eukaryota; kingdom Metazoa; phylum Chordata; class Actinopteri; order Cypriniformes; family Leuciscidae; genus Abramis; species Abramis brama. The sequence goes on along the minus strand of NC_139986.1, from coordinate 1,331,952 downwards.
TGAGCGATTAGAGCGTCTCTCGTCACATTACAGTCTGACCCCGAATAAAGCTGGTTGAGTTAGTTAGTAGTGTGTTGAAACCAAGCTGAACCTTCCAGTCTCTCTCTTGAATCCAACACTGAAGTGACTTAAACTGCAGTTCATCGACTGGCCAATAGAGACAGACTCCAAAAGGGAGTCAATCCCGTAGACCTTCATGTTAAAGGGGAACTTGGCAACTATTTCAACTTAATAAATCCGTTTAGAAATCATTTGGATGGTTAAATAACCTGTTCTGGTGAGAATGGTGACTTTCCCCGCACCCCCCAGCGTTCCCCGCCGGAAAACCAACCTTGCAACATGGGGACTAACGTCCCGGTAAGTTGGAAATAGGAAGTCTCGTGAGAAGCGAGACCGAGCGAGAAACACAAACTGCTTTACGGCAATTCAACATAAACACACACGCCATATGATACTGTGTATGATGTATTACCCACCTCGGTAGACATAGCTCCACACGATAAAGTTGGCCGGCTCCCACAATAACAAATGCACATGAGCAGCGTGAGGGTGCCGCAAGTGAGATTTTTTACTACAGTGTTGTGAAATATACGGCCCACAGCTGTAGGGGGAGCTCTTTGAGAGAACATGCGACAACAAAAGGGAAAATCAGCGAAGAAATGGCTAGAGTTGCCATGTTCCCCTTTAAAATATCCAACTTTACAGCAGAAAAAAAGTATGTTTACAGCCTGGTACAAAAAGTGGTTCTCTTACGAGAGGTCTCTCGTACTGCGTAAGTATCTTACGCTAGGGGAAAATCCCTTTTCCGCGAGATATTGAAGCCAAAAAATTATCCTTAATTTTGTATTATTGTAAAACGCGTTGCGGCAGCATACAGACATAGGCAAGACGGCTCGTGTGCCTATTGGCTGTTCTGCGGCAACTGCAGCAGCCTATCGAGCGAGGCCTAGCGTGACGTCAGACCCAATAAGGGTGCTTCGCGCCCACTGCGTCACGTCCCGCCGAAACGGGCGTGGCCTAGGCCTATAAATCCAGCTCACAGGCAGCTGATATCTGATTTTTCATCTCTTCAGCGAAGCACACGCATCGCTGGATCCGGAGAGAAGCCGCACCGTCTAAGGAAGCCTTTGCAGCGGGACGAGTCGCCACTGAAGTCGCTGGCCGCGCCGCCTTCAATCGCCTTCCTGCTGCGCTATCCGGCGCTTATATCCTTTCACTCTCTGCTGTGTGTGTGTTCGCCGCCGTGACACACACTGTCTAAAAGAGCTTGAGTCTTTTTTAAGATGCCTTCCTGCGGCTCGTGCAGAGCCACACTCAGCGACGGGGACCGCCATGTGATCTGCGTTTCTTCTTATCTTTCAAGACAGTGTTTCTTCTGGCTCTCGCTTCAGTGAAGCGCATAGGGGACTTACACACGCTCTCAGTAAGCGCGACGTGCATGGAGTTTGGGCCTAATGACTCAAGAGTTATACTCAAACCTAAGCACGGTTATGTTCCAAAATCCCTCAACACACCGTTTAGGGCGCAGGTCTTTTCCCTGTCAGCCCTACCAGTCTCTGACGAGGAAGGAGACGCGAGCTTCCTTTGTCCAGTCAGGGCATTAAGAGCTTATGTGTCTCGCTCATCTGTCTTCAGACAGACGGAGCAGCTCTTTGTTTCGTTCAGCGGACGTTCCAAGGGACTAGCCGCGTCGAAACAGAGCCTATCCAGATGGATAGTTGACGACATTGCGCTGGCGTACACTTCCAAGGGTATGCAGTGCCCGTTGGGTGTCAGAGCGCACTCCACGACAAGCATGGCTTCATCGTGGGCCTGGTCAAGTGGGATTGCCTTGCAAGATATATGTATGGCGGCAGGCTGGGCCTCCCCGTCTACATTTATAAGGTTTTATAACCTAGAGGTAGGCCGTACTCCGCCCTGTCTGTATGATGTAATGTGCGTCTGAGGGATGCTGCTATATGTGGAAGAGCGCGGCTCCGCCCCTCCCTCTTCCCGGACTCCCTGTGAGTTCCCCTGGTGATTATGCACTATATGAACCCCGGGCTTTCGCCCTTGGGTCTTTGGTGTCAGATCCCAGCATGTACAGCGTTTTACATGGGGTCCCCTAGCGTAAGATACTTACGCTGTACGAGAGACCTCTCGTAAGAGAACGTACTCGGTTACTAACGTAACCTCGGTTCTCTCTAGAAGAGGGAACGAGTACTGCGTATCTTGCCGTGCATGCACACGCTCTGGTTAAGCTTCGGCGATGAAAAACCAGATATCAGCTGCCTGCGAGCTGGATTTATAGGCCTAGGCCACGCCCGTTTCGGCGGGACGTGACGCAGTGGGCGCGAAGCACCCTCATTGGGTCTGACGTCACGCTAGGCCTCGCTCGATAGGCTGCTGCAGTTGCCGCAGAACAGCCAATAGGCACACGAGCCGTCTTGCCTATGTCTGTATGCTGCCGCAATGCGTTTTACAATAATACAAAATTAAGGATAATTTTTTTGCTTCAATATCTTGCGGAAAAGGGATTTTCCCCTAGATACTTACGCAGTACTCGTTAGAGCTTTAATTCTCTGCCCGAGCCCGAGCCCGGACTCGACCCGACCCGCGGGCCGGGTCGGGCCGATATTTCCCGCCACTGTCCTCGGGCTGGGTCGGGTCGGGCCCTTGATAAAGCACGTCACGTGTCATGCGCAGCGTCTCGCACTCGCAGTCTCGCACGCGTGACGCATCACACCTGCTGTGCTTGCTGTAGGCTATTCTGTTGCTATTCTAAGTGCGACATGGATCTTGAAGAAGCAAAGAAAAAAATTAAAACAGGAGAATTAACTTTGAGCAAGTTTGGAGGAAAATCGGAGGTATGGACACATTTTAAACTAGTCGTGGGGAGTGACAACATAATGTGTTGGCTTTGTCTTGTGCATTAAATGCGCACGCTGCTCGCCTATGACAGCAAAAAAACGGGGACTTCGACGATGAACAGACAAGCAGTCTTGCCATGACAGAAATTATTATAGTAGTCAGCCTCAGGCCTCAATATCCGCTTTTGTTACTTTTCCGATCCATTTCTGAATAAACAAACAACGCAGTTTGCATGCTTCTTCCTTGTCGCATTAGGTCTATTCATTAAGATAATAATTAATTAATGCACGCACAATTATGAACTTGATAAATGTTACAGATATGTTTTACTATGCACAAACAAATGCCTTTCAACTTGCATGTGCAAAATTCAGAATTAAATGAATGTGCTGCAATTTGTACAAAAAGAGTCTGTAGTAGCCTACGTGTTTTAGCCATTAAATAAGCACATAGTTTCAAGTTTAAGTTTTGTTTTGAAGAAAGCTTTTCTTTAAAGTGAGTTTCGTTTAGTATAAATTGTATCTTAATTTTAATAAATTTTTCATCAACCAATTGCCTGGATTGAATACATAAAAAGCAATATAGCAGACATTATAATCATGACATGAAGTCGCCGGCGCGCCGTGGTCACTTACACCATTTGAAACTCGTAACACACGCTGTCACCGAATTTACAAATGCACATCTTGCTTGTTGCTCACACACATGTTTAAATAACAATATGTTGAAGTAACATTATTAATAATAATTAATCTTTAAGAATATTTGATTGAATGCTGAATGTTGTGCTTGTTTAATTTAATAAAATTAAAACTTTAATTGTGATAATTAAAATAATTGAATATTGAATATTGAGTGGCCAATTTTTGCTCATTTATTAATAGTATGTATATAATATAGCCTATAGCTGCGCAGCTCCCCCTGTAGCCTTAATAATCTAGCACAGCAGCACCTGCTTAAAAAAATTCTGGCGCTGCCCCTGGTTATAACGGCCCACGTATTAAAAATGGTCGGGTTTAAATCGGGCTCAGGCTCATAATTACAGTGAACGGGTCGGGTCGGGTCGGGCCGGGCTCAGACACAACGTGCTCGGGCTCGGGTTGGGTCGGGCTTGATTTGTTGGGCCCGATTTAACCCTCTGGGGACCACAAACGCGCCCGCGCGTTTTGCTCGTTTTTTTTTTTTTAGCAATGAAAATAAACACTAAATGCTCTGTTAATTTTGATCTTTCATTTTCGTGTAATACATCAATCGATCCTGTTCAGTTTCTATTTTTTTTCTGTATACTCACAATAAAAATAAAGTGTTTTGCTTTTTGACAAATAAAGAAAAATTAACATGATGCGATTTCTGCCTTCTCTCTGTCAGTAAACTCCCATTTGAAACGCGTTCGAAAATGATCTATAACTCCGCGAAAATTCAGTCAAACAGGCAAACAGACCCACGGGCATAAAGCTTGAGATCGCATCTTTTAAATGAAGTCATTTATATAAAAAAAAAAATATTCTCAGCTTCTGTAATCTGTATAAAAAGAGAGCGACTCCTGTCGAGCTCATTACGACCTAATTCACAGTAATGTGACCACTCCCCGGAGAGCGCGTGCTATTCAAACGCAAATTCTGATAACTATTTCATAGCTGTGAAACGCCCACATCAGCTGTAAACAAAGCGCGTCGCGACTCCTCGCGAGTGAGACATTATAGCCTACCTTATGGAGAAAAGATTCCTCAGAACAGTGCTGATGAGGAGCAATATCTCCAGAAATGAGGAGCAGATTCCGCTGAGGAGTGAGGTAGGCTGTTTTCTTTTCTCACGTGTGGAATAACGTTATGGAATAACGTTAGTGTAGGCCTATGTAAACCGCAAAAAGATGAATCGCATTTCTATAATATGACTCGCCTTTCTGTGAGATGAATGAAGGGGACATATTTGTAAAGACTGTTTAGCCTAAATATGAATCGCGCGTCTGTGTGTGAAAGAATAAACTGCTTTGCTATAGCCTACTGAGATGAGTAAAAATCGACTGGAATATGTTGAAATAAAATGTATTTGTATAAGCAACGTATTAAACTGCAAAAAAAATACTATTTTTGTCAAAAATAAATTCATAGACTAAGATGTTAGATGTTCCAATGTTGGCTATATTCAAACTAATGAATACATATGATAAAATGTAGGCCTATAATCTTTTTTTTTTTTTCTTTTTTTTACAAAGAAAGAGTACACTTGAAATATTGTTGAAATTGTAATTATTGTTGTAATTGTAACATTTTTAATAAAATAGCAAAACATATTTACAAGAGAGATGTAAGCGAAATCTTAAATGGTCAATATAAGTCTTCTTCTAAATATATCTTTTGTCCTTGCATTGTGGCTCAGTCAGTTTCACACCTGAGTGAATGGCTAATTATGCAGAGTGGGTGGGATCCTTGTAATCTAAGGTGTAAACTACTCCTCCCCCTCGCATATTGGCTTTCCAAGCAAAACCTGTTTTACACCATTTAAATCAATGTATTTTTTTTTGTGAACGATAAAGCAAGACTATTTTTACATCATTTTGAAGCTAGAACTCAAAGGGACAACATCCATTAGTCCAAAGTCTTGTGGACACATATTTAATATGTGTTTTGTGGTCTTAATTCAGCAACTTTCATTTTAATTTTTTCCAATAACCACGCATAAACATTATTCTCTTAAAAATACAAACATCTACATACACGTTGCTCGCATATTATGGTAGCCCTGTTTGTGCTATATAGAGTGAATTTACACCTTTGCCATTAACATGTTTATAAATAACTGAAAAAAGCACAAATGTCAAGGCATGTCAGAACATCTCAAGGACCCCAAAAACAGCTTGGTCCCCAGAGGGTTAAGCTCTAGTACTCGTTCCCTCTTCTAGAGAGAACCGAGGTTACGTTAGTAACCGAGTACGTTTTAGTCTATAAAGCAAATTTTGCCCTTCATGACGACTGTGAGGGGGGTGAGAACTCATCTGTTTAAATTATATTAAGCCTTACATTCTGCATAATTAAGGGTGTGGCCACTTGAGTGACAGGTGGATTGCGCTGCTGTCACTACTAGCCGTTTGTCTGCTGTCTGTTAGCGTCACATCACCTCAGCTAATCCGCCTCGCTGCACATTTTCGTTTATTCGGGAGTGACGCTGCCAAGATGGTGACGGCCGGCTCCGCCCACTTTGGGCTTCAAAAATGCTCTTGAGAAAACATCCTTTTTTACAGTCTATGGTTGAAACTGGCAGTTATGGTAAAGGGCGGGACATTTCCCAAACACGCTCGAAACGCTCAACCAATCACAACACACTGCTCCAAGTCAGAGCACAGTGTGCTTTTCAGAAGGAGGGGCTTCATATAGACAGGAACTAAACACATATAGTTTCTTCTACACTCTTAGAAAAAAAGGTTCTAGAAGGTTAAAAGGTTCTTTCATATATATATATAACCTTTTAGAGGTACCCATAATGGGATCATTTTATGAATTAGGGTTAGGGTAAGGGAATTAGGTTTTAATAAATTAAGTGCATTAGATCCAGAAGACTTCCTTTCAGAATGAATGGGAAACATGTTGTTCAGGCAGTCCGTTAACTTTACTTTTACTTTTCTTTTGTAAACAAAGCCTTTTTCAGCTTCTAGACTGCATGCATGTGCTGCTATACATCTCCCTTTGCTTTTTAATTATAGTTATGTGTTTTGCTGACTGGGATTTGCAGTGTTTGTAAAGCATTAGTTATTTGTCGAGCTGAGAACGCTGATACCACACTAGCGAATCTCCAAATGTTTTATAGTATTTTGATCTTCTGACGATACTGACCGAAAGCAGATCATTTGGTGTCCATCTTCAAGATTAACATTCTCTCAAAGTTATGAACAAACATGCTTCCAGTAACGTTAATACAACATTCATTCAGTTTTCTGGTCTTTAATAATGTTTTCAAAACCTTTGCAAATTATTTATACATAGGCAATGGAAGGTTTTTTTATTATTATTTTTTTACGTTTTTTAAAAGTTACTACTTGTTTCAGAATATTCACTATGGAAACTTGTTTCAGCCACAGAATTAAAAAAAAGGTAATTGCAACTTTTTATCTCACAATTATGACTTTTTTTTCTCACAATTGCGAGTATACATATTGTGGTATAAAAAGTATACTTTTTATCTCAGAATTGTTTGATATAAAGTAACAATTGTAAGTTATAAAGTCAGAATTGTGACATATAAACTCGCAATTGTGACTTTTTTTAAGAATTGCATGTTTATATCTTGCAATTATGACTTTATAACATGCAACTGGGAGATATAAAGTCAGAATTGCATGATATAAAGTGGCAAATGCGCGTTATGAATGAAACTAATCCAATCCTACTGGCGTTGCGTGATGATGTAATGTGTGACGGTATACGTGGAAGGTACAAAGGAATGCCGGCACACAACAGCGTTATCTTTCGCTCTTCAGCAAGCGCTCTCTGTTGTATGAACTGTCTATTTGGTGTCTGTGATATATACATATATATAATCAGAATGGAAATGGCAAGCGAGCAATTCAGAAAGTGTGTGCATCCCTGCCCTCGCTTTATCACGGGTGGGGACACACACGAGATATGGGTGTATTGTTGGGACTCTCGCCTGGCTATATTTGATGAAGCCGGCCAGGCTCGTGCTCCCTGCGGTTCGAGTCCCGCGTCCTCTGAGGCGGTGCGGCAGCTCAGATTGTGGGGCTCGCAGAGAGAGCTAGCAGAAGGGATCGAAACTGCTTCGGCACTTTCTCGATCCTCATCTGATAGCTCAGATCCTTTCAGTCCCCGTGCGGAAGCCTGCCCCATGGCTTCTTCCTCTCGGGTTGAGGACCTGGTGCTGCAGCTGTCTGATACAGATGTAGACGTGCTCAGCATCGCGGCGGGGGATCTAGATGAAACACATCAGCCATTTCAGACCGCACCCGTTTATGAGGAGCTCATGGAGGTTGTGACGCGTGCAGTGGCCAAACTTAACCCTCTGGGGTCGGCAAACGCGCCGGTGCGTTTTGCCGGATTTTCTTCACATAGTAGCACAATAGACTTAAATTACTCCTTTATTTATGGTCATACAAAAAAAAGAAATATGAAAAAAGAATCTGTGAGATGTCTACTTTTGTATGTGTCCACTTACAATCAAATCAAAACAAAAGCCAAAGCCTCTCCGTCTCGGTGAACTTTTTTTTCTTGAGCACGTCTATAAACTGAAACAAAACTCATCGAATACTTGTCACACATTTATGAGCCATATATCTTTATAAACATTTAAGTGTGTACTTTTAAATGATCGGATTCAAACTGAAAACAAATATTCTCTGTTTAAGTAATTTGTATAAAACCAACAAGATGTCCAGTTTCTCAAACCCTTGCTCATTAGTTTTAATGTGACCACGCCCACGCGCGCAAAAGAGATTGACATGCAAATCATCCACATGGAACGCGAACGCACTCATCAACTTCATCAGTCTCTGCTTTTCGTCGAGTTTGGACACACTGTGACACGCCGTGAGCTTACATTGGATTTACCTCAGAAGAAGAAGAACGCGATTTGAAGACAAGAAAGATGTACGGTAAGAAATGTATTCTGAATTATATTAGTTAATGTTATTGTTGCATAAACTTCACATTGCAGTTGAACTGTTGCTAGATATATGGTGAATATTATAATATTTAGACCAGTTTTTACTGTTAAATACTGTGTTTGTGGATATCTGCTCAAACAAAGATATTTATAATATGGTAACCATAATGTTTCATAGTTTGGAGTGCGTGTGCGTTTGAATGTTTCATATTCAAAACGCGCTGTGCGTTTGAAAAGCAAAACGCACCAAACATTAGGCTTCATGTTTTTACTCCAATCTCATTTCATAACATCATAACGAATGGAAACATTTGAAGTAACATATGATAATCAATATATTTTTCTCTAGCGTAGTGTTACTGAAGTGTTCCTTTTTAACGATATGTAGGCTGCTATAGGTTATTGTTATTATTATTATTTTATGCAGCACTGTGCGTAGCCTATGCCTACAAGGCACAACAAACCTGGTGTTCATTATATTATATATTGTTGGAAACATTTGTGTGTGTGTGTGTATTCTGTGAATTTTAAAAAGCAATTTTAACCAGAAAAATCTAAAATGTATTCCCAGAATCGTGCAGCCCTATAGTTTCTCGATATCAGCATGTTCACAGGTGTTTTTTGGGTTGTTTTTTTTTTACAGGGACCAGATGCCCCACTGATGAGTCCTGCTGACTTCAACATTCACATGAGTCTCTGTACATGAACATGGTGAAGTGAAAAATCAAACACCTTGGAAATGAAAGGTATGTACAATGTTTTTAGGAATGGCACAAACAGTGGTGTAGTCTAGTTTTTTGTAGTGAGTATACTGTAATATACCGCCCCAGCGGAAAAAAAAAATGGTGTTATTGTTTTGGCAAGTTTACTGTTTAAATTAAAACATGTATGAAAACTTGTGTGATATTCCCTTAAAATAACGTTTTATTATTATTATTATTATTATTATTATTATTTTAAAATACATTTTACTGTGCAATTTCTTTCTAATTTCTTTGAGTTAGGCCGGACTTTTATTTTGGTGGGTTGTAGACATTTGAGTTTCTGTGTGTTTTAATAAATTATTATTATTATTATTATTATTATTAGGCCTACTTGAAGTATACTCTACTGTGCAACAGTAATTTCTGTTATAATTTCTTCAAGTTATACCGAACTTTTATTTTGACAGGTTGTCGTAAAGACATAACAGTTTCTGTGTGAAACGAATGAATGACGATAGTTTTGTCAAATTAAATGGAGAAATTCGCATGAAATGACTCATAGCAGCTCTGCGATGAAGTGCACATGTGTAGTAGCCTACATCATGTCTCAATACAGTGAAACGCTGAAAACACCATGAGCGTGAGTCACGCGTGCTTCAGTGTGTGTGTGTGTGTAGTGGAGCACACATTGAGCGCTCATTCCCAGAGACGCGTATAACAATTGCAGTCTCTTTTAACTTTAATATTCATATAGGCTACACTAGTCAATATCGAGATTTGATTCAATGTACAGCCCTTCTTTAGATTTATTCATTCAAAAAATTCCGTGACGTTCTGCTTTATATAGCAAGTTCCATTTGTGACTGGATTCCGCGATTCGATCCGTGTCGCTTCGCAAACACACAGACGGGGTGAATTTATGAATGAAAGTGTGAAAGTTCTGACACAAAACTAAGTTGTTACGTATCCTCATGCTTTTTTAAGTTGGTATACGTAAATCCTTGGCCTTTTCTAGTGGGTATACGGCGTATACCTGCGTATCACGTAGACCAGTGGTTCCCAACCCTGCTCCTGGAGTACCCCCAACACTGCACGTTTTCTTTGTCTCCCTAATCAAACACACCTGATTCAACTCATCAGCTCATTGTCACATGGGTTAATGAGCTGATGAGTTGAATCAGGTGTGTTTGATTAGGGAGACAAAGAAAACGTGCAGTGTTGGGGGTACTCCAGGAGCAGGGTTGGGAACCACTGACGTAGACTACACCACTGGGCACAAAGGTCTCTGTCTTTGGATCATTGTTTTCAATAATGTGCTTTTTTGTCATTTGTTGTGTATCTTTTGGATTATGTTGTGTTGTAAATAAATCCAAACAATCAAAAAGCCATTCTTTTTTAACCTGTTAAGCTGTAACCCCACTTTTGAAAAATCCCAAGAAATGACATACCCAAACTGAAACAGATACAGTTCATGAACCCTTTGTACTAAAAGCACAAGTATGATCTCATTTGAAAGCTGACACCTGGCAGTTTATTGTAAATGTAGAATTAATTATTGTCATAATGACAAAAATTGTTATAAATAGCTTCAAAGTTTTGTAAAGTTATTAGAAATTATTTTTTATGAAACATCCTCATGAAAAAAAAATTGAAGTTGGCACTGGAGCAATCTAGAAATGCAGTACAGCTAATGCCACATGTCTAAACATTTTATGTTTAAAATCTTAAGATAATAAGTCCAAAACTCTGTATTTAGTGAAATGTTTTTCAAGACCATGTCATGTGACTTTATTTTGATTTGACGCTAAAATGCTACTGATGTTTATTGTCATCTTCTAACCATCTATCCAGTATATTGTCTTTATTGTTTTGTGGTGCAAACGAGCCCCATTCAGTCTCAGTCTCCCCCTGCACACATTCACACCTCTCCAGCCTAGTTATGGCTCTAAATATGCATTTCTTTTGTCTGCATTATAGTTACTAACGACTGGCTATTCACAGGCTATTCATAGGGTTTCAGTCACTAATTTCTTTTCTTAAAGTTCACCCTTACATTTTAAACTGTATCAAATGCATTTCTTGAATAAAGAAACATTTCAGTAAGCATTCAAAAAATAATAAAAATATAACTTCTAGGTGGCAGGTGCACCTAGGGCTAGCTAGCATGTTAGCTTAGCACACCATCAATACACGACAATTTATGAGATTAAAACCATGTTTGTGCTTATAAACTTACTTTATAAAGCAAATCGAGTATTTTAAATAATTTTTTGTGATCTAATTTGGCTTCAGATAAAAAATCAGACAGAAAATATACTATTGAATAGTGTTCTGCACAACGATTCTATATAGATTAGCATTACATTATAAATATAATCTATTATTATGGAAATACCTGGCATGGATTGAAAAACACAGGTAACTCAAATATCATAGCAAACATGTTTATTGTCTTCAAAACTGCATGTTACAGCCATAGTTACAGCGCGATCTCTTGTTAGCTTTGTGTGTGTTCGAGGCTTCCTGGATTGTCACATGATTATGGCACTTCTTCATGTTCTAATACTGTGCACAGGGCGGCGAGGGCGCCCTCAGGCTATTGGTATGAATTCAAAACACAGTATCAGAGTTATGCAAACGCTCATAATGATTACATCGACGCATTTGGGTATAAATTCAATAAATATTATTCCTGTCTATAGAAATCTGATGTAAACCTATGAGAATATATCAATATTTCTCCAAATCTGCACATTTTTGAGCTAAAGCCCTGAGGCACGTTGTTTTGTGTATCGCTGTCATGACGACGGCACGGGAGTTTTTTTATGAATGAAAGCGGCTGACGCGCATAATTCATATCAAAGGTATCGACTAATTTTTTCATTTCATAACTCCTGAAACAAATTAAGAAATAACTGTCGCTATAAGTTTCTCAGAATACAATAGTGGTCAAATTCTGAAACTTGAGTCTTATATCTTTTTAATGATGTATAGTTTGTCAAGGTATAACATTAAATCTGATAGTAACTTTGAACTATATATAAATAAAACCGCTTCAGTGCGTCCGCGCTCTGGCAACGGTTAACAGGTTAACCCTCTGGGGCCTAAGGTGTTTTTGGGGTCCTTGAGATGTTTTGACATGCCCTGACATTTGTGCTTTTTTCAGTTGCTTATAAACATATTAACGGCAAAGGTATTAAATTACACTCTATTTAGCACAAACAGGGCTACCATAATATGTGAGCAACATGTATGTACATGTTTGTATTTTTGAGAAAATAATGTTTATGCATGGTTATTGAAAAAACTAAAAATGAAAGTTTCTGAAATAAGGCCACAAAACACATACTAAATATGTGTCCACAAGACTTCTGAATAATGCATTTTGTCACCTAGAGTTTTTTCTTCAAAATGATCTGAAAATCATCCTGCCTAATCATTCACATAAAACAATACATTGATTTAAATTTTGTAAGACACTTTTTGGTTGGAAAGGCAATATGCGCAGGGGGATCCAACACCATCATGAATAATAAGTGGTTCACACCTGAGGAGACAATGGATACATAATGAGCCTTTCATTCAGGTGTGTGACTGAGCCACAAGAAAGAATGCAAGGACAAAATATATATATATATATATATATATATATATATATATATATATATATATATAATTGGTTCACAGTTGTATTGGTTCGCAGTGTCTGTGATCTAGGATGCCTCAGGCTTGGGACACACTAGACGATTTTAAAATCTGAACCGATTTTTAAACAGTGAGAGACCACTGACATATGGGCAGTTTCAACCAGTTTTTAGCATTATAATACTCTGAATTCACACACTAGAAGATTCGTCCAGATCTCGACACACACCTGTCAATTGTAGTAATATTTACACAGTGAAATGTAGGATTGAAAATAATCCAAGATATTTGAAATGAACAAAGACATTTGCTTTACTGTTTTCCATGGCTAATGACCATTTGGAGTTCCTAAAGGCACAGAGGTTTCTGATAGTGATCTAGGCCTGTAGGCCAAGATGTGTGTACTTCAGGGGTTGATGAATTGTCACGCCTTTAGTACAATGGGGGAAGTTGTAATTATCTGATTGGTCAGCTTGAATGTCTCACATTTGGGTTTTAGTCACATGCTCAGGGAAAGTATAAAAGAAGATTGTAACTGTTGCTTTGTCTCTTTGATGCTCTGGCGCTTTTGATTATCGGGCCCTTCTTAGCTTTGGGTCTTTCTCTCCCCTCTTTTCTAAACCCTCTTCTCTCTCTCTCTCTGGTAACATTTTACATATATGCTGGGTACAATTAATGGTATAAGTTATTATCATCTCTTACATCTATTTTGTAACTATTTTAAGTGTAACCATAACCACTTATTGTCATTAAGCCCTTTCAATTACAAATAATGTGCTAACTAGTTTTGATTTGGTATTGACTTTGAAGTGCTACCTATTGCAATACAATATCGTCACTCTAGCAACGCACTCCCACATATTTAGCTATTGTAACTGCGCTTGTTTCCGTTGTTGGTATAAGTGGCAGTGGGTGGTAATAGACAAGAAATGTACAGTTTTCTACCATCTTGCTGACAACGTTTCATTCGGCAGTCTTTCAGCCTGAACCCCTGCAGGAAATCCAGCCTTACTGAGACGAGATCTGACAGAGACTCGCAAGATCAAACGTGACTTGAGAAGAAAAACAAATGAAGGACGATCAACATTCAACGATCAAAGCTGGCGTGTGTGTGTGTGTGTGTGTGTGTGTGTGTGTGTATAATTAGAATTAAATCAATTTAGTTGGGTCAATGCAATTAGTTGGAATAAATCAAATGAATGTACTGCAGTATGGTTTACTTTTTTTTTTATTTAACATACTTTTTTTTTTATTATTATTACTGAGGTTTAATTAAACACTGGTGTTAGTGAAAAAAAAATATTAATGTAGTTTTAACACAAAATAAATTTCAGTTGTAAATATTTTGATTAAACAAAGAAATTAAGCTCTGACAAAATGTTCAAAAATGTTACTTTAGCTCATTCTAATTAAAGTGCACAAGAGGCAAAACATATTTAATAATATAATATAATTCATATAATAATTCAGTAAATATTGAATTCATCTTTTGCAATCTCTTTCTCATTAAATGATACGTTATGATGTGAGTCTTTGGCCGTAAGTTATTGTGAAGGAGGTTCATATTTGTGCACGTTATTCTGGCATACCAACATATTTCTCAGTCTGTGAAGAATTATCTTTTGTTCTTTGTCATTCATTTGACTCTCAGAAACAACACTGCAGTTCCTGGATGTGTTATGAGCTCGTATTGTTTCTCTCACACCAGTTCGTCTGTGTGCTTTTATCGTGATCTTTTTCCCAGTAAGTCAAGGACAGCTCAATATCAGTTCTGTCACCAGAGGAAATTGTGACAATGACCGGTATGATGAATGGAGTTGTTTACATATTTTCTTTGAATCAGACAAACCAAGGACACTTTTCTTTCTTCTTATTGCTCTCACACCAGTAATACATGCTTTCACTCATTTGTTGAAACAGTGAATCAGTTGCTTTTAAAAAAAAAAGAAACTTTCTGCACAAATTCCATTCCACATCTAAACTTCTGTCGTATCTCTGATTGGTTGCTGAACTGTATTCATAATAGATGTTTTAGTATCTATATTATAGGACGTCTCTTTTCTTGACAGTTAAACTCCCTGGTGTTTCCATCCATCAGAAACATCAGTGTTTAAATGAGCCTGTGCTTTGACTTTTACATTTAGAGAACATTTTGACATATTGAGCTACCTTATTAAATTATTCCATACTTGTTCATCCCTGTAAAAAAATATTTTGCGAAGTTGTCAATAAAACCCTATTTAGGTGTCCATCCATTTTTTTTCCTAGTAATAGGGGCAGATACAAGCTCACACATCACTGATCTACTGACATAATTCACACATCACATATTTGACACGTCCCCTTTAAGGAGTTCATGAGAGTTTCGGGGGTTGATAGATGCGCAGTTTCTAACGCACAAGTTTAATAAAAATAAAATAAAAAAAACACAAAAGCTGATGTTCTCATACTGCAGTCCTGCCTCCGTGTATTTTTGATCGCTCAAAAGCTACAGTAACACTCAGTTATGAAACGTCACACATAATGTTGTGAAATGGATAATTTCCGCAATCACAACACATACAATTTGAAACGCTTCATATTTTCAGTAAAATATTCATTACATTGCTTTCATTTAGCATATGCAGGACAAAACTGACAAGTAAAGCAATTAAAGCAGCAGCTGTTGTTGGAAACACACCGTCTGACTGGTAACCCTCGAATCCCTCCAGCACAATTGATTTGTGCCGACCAGTGTCATTCTGCAGTAATGACACTTTATGTCAATCACTAGAGTTCTGCTGGATAAATCCAATCCAGCGCTGGTTTCTGGGAAACGAACTTGCTCCTCTAACTTGATTTGTCAATGACGGGTAAGTCGATGCACTGGACAGACAGTGAGTGAGAGAGAGAGAGAGAGAGAGAGAGAGAGAGAGAGAGAGAGAGAGAGAGAGAGAGAGAGAGAGAGAGAGATCAGCATATCAGATTAAGCCATTGAGGTAGAGCCCAAAAGATGGCAGATGTTTTTGATCCATAAACTCTCAAACGTTGGAGACCGGCAGCATCTCACAGGGATTTGAAATACAAACATAATGCGCTGCCTGAAGTCTGTGTATTAACAAATGCTAATCACCCTGCTGTGTCTTGGCAATCTTCCTCACGGATGATTCAGAAACCCTCACTTTAGTGCGTCTTTCATCGAGGGCCCACTTGATACCAGTACATCGCTAATGCTTCACGGTTCATGATCTCATAACATTATCTCAATAATGAATGACTCCTGTGCTGTCTGTACATGAGAGCAAGATCCAGAGAAACGTCCTGAGACCGTTTTGCTAAAGTACGCAAATCCTTATTTCTGAATATTCTCTGAACTCTCAAAACTATTTTTTTTTTTTTAAATGTTTCAAAAGTTTTTTCTCGTTTATACGGATGTTAAGCAGCGAGTTACCGCGTTTTACACTACACACGTATCAAAATTCTAGGTAGCTGCATACTGTAGCTATTAGGGATGGGCATTTTTCAAAAATATTGCATTCAAATATTCGGGCTCATAGAAATTGGATATTCGTTTATTTAAATTATGTTTAACAAAAAATACGTTATTTGTTTTATGTACAGGTACACTTTTAAGTATTTTATTAGCTAAAATCAACTTCTTTATTCATAAATCTGTCCTCATTGGTGTAAAATGACCTCTGCCAATGATCTGACTTATCCTCGTAAGCGTAGAATTTCTTATCTTTATTTACATTGGACGGATAAGTCCAAGGAGGCTTTCCATGTCGTTCCGCCATTTTGAAAAACTATAACAGCAGAGAGGGACAAAAAGCATTAGCCTACCTCAACGCGGTAGTCACGTGACTGAAACCAGCTGAAATGGACACGGAGAACAGTGAGAGGCGCTGGTCACTTCCCCGGCACATCTGAAAGGTACTTCATAATAGGGGTGTGACGGTTAGTATATAACCGTGAGACCGACGGTTATAGTTGAACACGTCATTACAACTCTATAACCGCCAAAACCGTGTTATTAAAATATTTTTTACAAACATTTTTTATCATAGAGAATGTTTAAATACTAATTAAAAACAATTGTTAACAGTCTGTGTTATTAATGGTCTACGTCGTTTCCAACTGTATTTGATTCTTTGCCAAGTACCCCCTGACCAACCGACCGCCAATCATTTGAGACAGAAATAAAAGCTATGATATAGTGATGTGCCATCATTATGAGATTTATTAAACAAATGAAAAACATTTGCAATAATAAACATTAGCAATGAACATTTGCAATCGGGAGACATGGTTTTTACCACTTAATGAAGTTTTGTTTTGTAAATCGTCAGACATGATTTTTACCACTTCATTAAGTTTTGCTTTGTAGAAAACCTTTCTTTAAAGCGAATTTCGTTTTGTACAAATTGTATCTTAATTTTAATAAATGTTTCATCAACCAATTGCATGTATTTAATAAATAAAAAGGAGACAAATATAGGAGACAATATAATAACCGTGACATTGAGGCGACGGCGCGCCGCGTTCACTTGCATTGCATTGTGAAGTAGAGCGCATCTCATCGTAAATGAATGAAACTCAGCGTATGCCTATGGCTCATACATTAGCATTAAATATCTTTGCTGCATCCTTTCTAGAACAGACAAGGGCTTTCTTGCGGCTCGCATCAGCAGAGCATTGCATCGTCCATAGACCGCAACACGGATGGCGGGCGGGTGCGGCTTTGAAATCTGGTTAAAAAACGTTGGTGCGGATGATGAGTTTTGTGACGCGGTTGCGGAAGAACTAATCCCCATCCGCGTATCTCTATTGATAACAACATTGAACACTACACAAATATTAATTTTATTCAAACTAAGTTGTCCTATAACAGACGAACGTCGCAAAAACATCACAGACCGTCATATACTTAGCAAAACGTCACAGACAGTCATATACTTAGCAAAACATCACAGACAGTCATATACTTAGCAAAACATCACAGACAGTCATATACTTAGCAGAACATCACGAACAGCCATATACTTAGCAAAACGTCAAACACAGCCATATACTTAGCAAAACATCACAAACAGCCATATACTTAGCAAAACATCACAAACAGTCATATACTTAGCAAAACATCACAAACAGTCATATACTTAGCAAAACATCACGAACAGCCATATACTTAGCAAAACATCACGAACAGCCATATACTTAGCAAAACATCACAGACAGTCATATACTTAGCAAAACATCACGAACAGCCATATACTTAGCAAAACATCACAAACAGTCATATACTTAGTAAAACATCACAAACAGTCATATACTTAGCAAAACATCACACAGTCAAATACTTAGCAAAACATCACAAACAGTCATATACTTAGCAAAACATCACACACAGTCATATACTTAGCAAAACATCACACACAGTCATATACTTAGCAAAACATCACACACAGTCAGTCATATACTTAGCAAAACATCACACACAGTCATATACTTAGCAAAACATCACAAACAGAATCACACACAGTCATATACTTAGCAAAACATCACAAACAGTCATATACTTAGCAAAACATCACAGACAGTCATATACTTAGCAAAACATCACAGACAGTCATATACTTAGAACAGTCATATACTTAGCAAAACATCACAGACAGTCATATACTTAGCAAAACATCACAGTCATATACTTAGCAAAACATCACAGTCATATACTTAGCAAAACATCACGAACAGCCATATACTTAGCAAAACATCCTGAACAGCCATATACTTAGCAAAACATCCTGAACAGCCATATACTTAGCAAAACATCACATACAGTCATATACTTAGCAAAACGTCACAGACAGTCATATACTTAGCAAAACGTCACGGACAGTCATATACTTAGCAAAACGTCACAAACAGTCATATACTTAGCAAAACATCACAGACAGTCATATACTTAGCAAAACATCACAGACAGTCATATACTTAGCAGAACATCACGAACAGCCATATACTTAGCAAAACGTCAAACACAGCCATATAATTAGCAAAACATCACAAACAGCCATATACTTAGCAAAACATCACAAACAGTCATATACTTAGCAAAACATCACAAACAGTCATATACTTAGCAAAACATCACAGACAGTCATATACTTAGAACAGTCATATACTTAGCAAAACATCACAGACAGTCATATACTTAGCAAAACATCACACACAGTCATATACTTAGCAAAACATCACACACAGTCATATACTTAGCAAAACATCACACACAGTCATATACTTAGCAAAACATCACAAACAGAATCACACACAGTCATATACTTAGCAAAACATCACAAACAGTCATATACTTAGCAAAACATCACAGACAGTCATATACTTAGCAAAACATCATGAACAGCCATATACTTAGCAAAACATCCTGAACAGTCATATACTTAGCAAAACATCACAGACAGTCATATACTTAGCAAAACGTCACAGACAGTCATATACTTAGCAAAACGACACAGACAGTCATATACTTAGCAAAACGTCACAGACAGCCATATACTTAGCAAAACGTCACAGACAGCCATATACTTAGCAAAACATCACACACAGTCATATAGCAAAACATCACAGACAGTCATATACTTAGCAAAACATCACGAACAGCCATATACTTAGCAAAACATCCTGAACAGCCATATACTTAGCAAAACGTCACGAACAGCCATATACTTAGCAAAACATCACGAACAGCCATATACTTAGCAAAACATCCTGAACAGCCATATACTTAGCAAAACGTCACAGACAGTCATATACTTAGCAAAACGTCACACACAGTCATATACTTAGCAAAACGTCACACACAGTCATATACTTAGCAAAACATCACAGACAGTCATATACTTAGCAAAACGTCACAAACAGCCATATACTTAGCAAAACGTCACACACAGTCATATACTTAGCAAAACATCACAAACAGTCATATACTTAGCAAAATGTCACACAGTCATATACTTAGCAAAACATCACACACAGTCAAATACTTAGCAAAACATCACAAACAGTCATATACTTAGCAAAACATCACACACAGTCATATACTTAGCAAAACATCACACACAGTCAGTCATATACTTAGCAAAACATCACACACAGTCATATACTTAGCAAAACATCACAAACAGAATCACACACAGTCATATACTTAGCAAAACATCACAAACAGTCATATACTTAGCAAAACATCACAAACAGTCATATACTTAGCAAAACATCACAGACAGTCATATACTTAGCAAAACATCACAGACAGTCATATACTTAGAACAGTCATATACTTAGCAAAACATCACAGACAGTCATATACTTAGCAAAACATCACAGACAGTCATATACTTAGCAAAACATCACGGACAGCCATATACTTAGCAAAACATCACGAACAGCCATATACTTAGCAAAACATCACACACAGCCATATACTTAGCAAAACATCACGAACAGCCATATACTTAGCAAAACATCATGTTGTAGCAAAACATCACACACAGTCATATACTTAGCAAAACATCACGAACAGCCATATACTTAGCAAAACATCACACACAGTCATATACTTAGCAAAACATCACGAACAGCCATATACTTAACAAAACATCACGGACAGCCATATACTTAGCAAAACATCACAAACAGTCATATACTTAGCAAAACATCACAAACAGCCATATACTTAGCAAAACATCACAGACAGTCATATACTTAGCAAAACATCACGAACAGCCATATACTTAGCAAAACGTCACACACAGCCATATACTTAGCAAAACGTCACACACAGTCATATACTTAGCAAAACATCACACACAGTCATATACTTAGCAAAACATCACAAACACAGCCATATACTTAGCAAAACGTCACACACAGTCATATACTTAGCAAAACATCACAAACAGAATCACACACAGTCATATACTTAGCAAAACATCACAAACAGCCATATACTTAGCAAAACATCACAAACAGTCATATACTTAGCAAAACATCACAAACAGTCATATACTTAGCAAAACATCACGAACAGTCATATACTTAGCAAAACGTCAGACAGACAGCAAAACTTCACACACAGTCATATACTTAGCAAAACATCACAAACAGTCATATACTTAGCAAAACATAACGAACAGTCATATACTTAGCAAAACATCATATACTTAGCAAAACATCACAAACAGTCATATACTTAGCAAAACGTTAGACAGACAGCAAAACTTCACAAACAGTCATATACTTAGCAAAACTTCACACACAGTCATATACTTAACAAAACATCACACACAGTCATATACTTAGCAAAACATCACACACAGTCATATACTTAGCAAAACATCACACACAGTCATATACTTAGCAAAACATCACAAACAGTCATATACTTAGCAAAACATCACGGACAGTCATATACTTAGCAAATAATGCATTCTACAAACAAGTGAATTGACATTACATTTGAGATTGAACATTTCAAACATTCTACAAACAAACCTATGTACATGTGCGTGTGTGTGTTTGTGTGTGTGT
Organism: Abramis brama; assembly: GCF_963993115.1. Classification (NCBI taxonomy): domain Eukaryota; kingdom Metazoa; phylum Chordata; class Actinopteri; order Cypriniformes; family Leuciscidae; genus Abramis; species Abramis brama. Next base: position 1,310,557 of record NC_139986.1, on the reverse strand, counting down.
GAGAGAGAGAGGGCTGAAGTTGCATAAGCAGACCCATGTGCCAGATACAGGATATGACAGGATATGACAGAAAGTGTGTGTGTCTGAGTGAATGAGTAAGTGAGTGAGAGGGGGTAAGAGGGGCGAACTGGGGAGAGGTGAGGTTGCATTTGGCTCTAAGCAAATCCATGTGAGTCCATGTGAGTGTGTGTGTGAGTGAGAGAGAGAGAGAGAGAGAGAGAGAGAGAGAGAGAGAGAGAGAGAGAGAGAGAGAGAGAGAGAGATTTACAAAACTTTATTTAAAAACAACGCTAAATCTTCAACAATTCACATTATATGGAAAAAAATTAAAAGAAATAATTTTTTTTTTTTAAATTACATTTTCAAAACCAGATGTCCATCAGGAACAACACACAAAACATCAACACACCACAAATCATTGAAACCCCTCTCATTGTTTACAAGACTAAAGAATGCAAATTCTATTTTTAGTCTGCCAGCTGCTAATTTCCTAAACATCATTTCAACATTGATACTATTAAGTTGTAAACCTTGATTTTTCCTGGTTTTCCATATTGGCAATTTCGCAGTTCCTATTAAATAATTTAACAGACACATCTTCCTTCTTTTTGAGAAATTATATTTCACACCCCCTATAAAAACTTAATCTGAGAATTCTTCACCAAAAGCTTGAAACAAACTACTAAGAGCATCGAAAAGACCTTCCAATCTTTTACATTTTAAAAACAAATGTTCTAAATTCTCTTCTTCCCCACATAACCTACATCCCACCCCAACTGCTGGGTTCAGGTGCGCCACATGTTTGTCCGTAGCTATTGCACCATGAATTATTCTCCATTGAAGATCCGCTGTTCTTTTCTCGACTGGAGGTTTATACAGAGTTCTCCATCTGTCTCTTACAAGAAACTCTGGCTTCAACAAAACTGGCCACCTCGAGATCTTTTGTCCTCTTAGTAGAACTTGATGCAAAACTTTAACTGCAGTATTATATATGGCTTTCTTTGATGTTTTTTCAAACATGTCCAGCTGTGGAGTTTTAAAAGACAAAATTGAACCCACGGATTCATCCTCTTGTCTTTCGCCGACGACAGCAGCAACTCTTATTTTTGGAAAGTCGGGTTCATTGCTCGAGTCTGACGAAAATCCTTGTCCAATGTTTTTCCTGTAGCCGCTTGGTAATGCATTAACAATCTCTTCCACCAGCTTTTCCGTCAAGCGCAAAGACTTTAATCCCTGTCATTTCTTTTAAGGTTTCCACAGATTCCCATCGGTCATTAATAAAAAGTTGCCCCAACTTCACAATGCCATGTCTTTGTAAACATGCACGCACACTTACAGCTGACAAAAGTCTTGTCTGAATCATTGGGTTAAAAAACAAGCATTCCTCTCGTATCCAACTCCCAGATTCATCAACATCTCTTTCCACTTTAAAAACAGTTCTCCAAGAGTGCAACATTGACTGGTAAAAGGGTGTAATCTCAGACAGATTCACTTTATGCAGTTCCATTAAAAACAGATGTCTGTCTAATTTAAGGCCACCAGCTTTTTGTAGAATCATTTTTGCAGTCTCAGTCCAGGTTAAGTCCTTACAATACAGGAACCTCTGCGCTGCTTGTATTCTAAAAGCACAGATCTTGCTCCGCACATCCACCAGACCTTGACCTCCCTCGTACACTGGAAGGTAGAGTGCTGCCGCTCGAATTCAATGCTCTCCACTCCAAAAAAACCTCCACAAATGTCCTCTGTATTTTACAAATCAAATCTTCAGGTGGTTCCATTACAATGAGTCTATGCCACAAAGTTGAGGCAGCCAGATTGTTCACAACCAGAACTCTTCCTCTGTATGACATCAATGGTAATAGCGATTTCCATTTAAACAATCGGGCAGACACCTTTTCCAGCATTCCCTCCCAATTCCTATTCTGAAACTGCTTATTTCCCAAAAAACACCCTAGCATTTTTAGCCCATCTCTTTCCCACAACAATCCACCAGGTAGTTTTGGAGGTCCTTGCCCACCCTTCCACTGACCAATAATAAGTCCCTCACTTTTTCCCCAATTTACCCTTGCTGAAGATGCCTTCCCATAATTCCTCATTGTTTCAGTTAAAATATTAACATCATTTTGATTTGAAATAAAAACAGTAACATCATCAGCATAAGCTGAAATGGGGATTCCATGCAAAACACTAATTCCACTAAGATCCCTTCTTAGCCTGCACAGCAATGGCTCAATAACAAGGCTATATAATTGTCCAGACATTGGGCAGCCTTGCCTAATCCCTTTTAACACAGGTATTGGCGCACTCAACCCTCCACCAGCTTTCACAATCACAAAAACATCAGAATATAGCAGTTGAATGTATGATATAAAATTCTTCCCAAACCCAAAATTTTTCAAAACGTCAAAAAGATATGTATGATTGACTCTATCGAAAGCCTTCTCTTGGTCCAATGACAGCACACCTAGGTCAACATTATTGAATTGATTAAGATCAATGACATCTCTTAACAAAAAAAGATTATCCATAATTGACCTATTAGGAATACAATATGTTTGATCTCTGTGAACTAATACCTCCAAAACATGTTTCAATCTATTTGCTAAGCATTTTGAAAGTATTTTATAGTCCATGCACAATAAAGAGACAGGTCTCCAGTTCTTTAGAAGGCACAAATCCCCCTTTTTAGGGAGCAATGAAAGGACTGCTCTTCGACAGCTTACAGGAAGTAGCTTATTCCTTATACTCTCCAATAAAACTTCATACAAGTCACTTCCCAATACACTCCAAAATGTCTGATAAAACTCTGCCGGCAAGCCATCAATTCCTGGCGAACGGCCATTTGACAACTGTCCCATTGCCTCAGTGATCTCCTGGAAAGTAATCTGTCCATCCAAGGATTCCTTCTGTTCATTAGTCAATGTCGGTAGATCACTCAGCAAATCAGACACACATTCAAGATCACAAGTCTCAACATCATATAGAGCCGTATAGAAATTAATTGCCAGTTTCCTTATTTCCAATGGGTCAGAGGTTATGACCCCGTCAGGCCGCCGAAGATGATACATTTGCTTTTGTTGAACAGTTCTCTTTTCAAGATTAAAAAAATATGAGGAAGGAGCATCCATGTCCTTAATAGAACAAATTCTTGCTCTTATTGATGCTCCTTTCACTTGTTCTTGTAATAATGAAGTTCTTTCTTTTTATTTAAATGTTCATTTTTTATCTTTTCAGCATTATTTATCACAAGAATGTTCTCCAAAGCCTGTATATCCCTTTGAAGTTTTTGTATTGCTGCTTTCACCATGGAAGTAGAATGTGAACTATAATTTTGACAAAAGGTTCTTATGTTTGCTTTACCAACCTCCCACCACACAAGTACATTTTCAAAAGAAACCTTTTTAAACTTCCAGTCATTCCAAAAAAAAAAAAAATTCTCGCAAAATAAAGCATCTTGCAATAGTTTAGTGTTGAAATGCCAAAAATAGTTTGGTTTTGAAGTTCTTTTCATATTCAAAGCAAACAATATCAAATGGTGATCTGAGAAACCAACGGGTAAAATAGAAACATCCGTTATTTTGTTGTTCCATTCTTTACCTATATAAAATCTATCTAATCTAGCTCCGCTAACCCTATTATTAGATACTTTGAGCCAAGTATACTGTTTAATTGCTGTATTCCTCCTTCTCCAAATATCTATTAATTCAAACTCTTTTAAAAATTTTAACAATACAACACTTGATTCATGATGGGGTTCTTCTCCATTTCTATCAAGAATAAAATCAATAGTGCAATTCCAGTCACCTCCAATGATGATACAAACATTGTCATCAATTTTGGAATAGCACTCCTTAACTGTAAAAAATACCTCACAAGCTCAGGTCCATTGTTGGGCGCATAAACATTAATCAGTACAAACACAGATCCTTCATATTCTATTTTTAACAGCAATATTCTTCCTTTTACAATTTCTTCAATAGCTAAAATATTAACTTTCATTCCTTTAGAAAATAAAATGGCTTTACCAGCACTTGTTTTTGTCCCATGACTTAAAACACTTTCTCCTTCCCACCAACTACTCCATTCAGATTCATTATCTACACTAGTGTGTGTCTCTTGTAAGAAAGCTACATTTATTTTTTTTATACTAAATAACTCTGATACCGCTGCTAATTTGTTACCATCTCTACCCCCATTTATATTTAAAGAGGCTACCCTCAAAAGCTCCATAGAAGAAAACAAATATAAAGAGGATAGAAAAAGAACAAAAAAGCAAAGAGAAAAGTTCACCCCGTGTGACTTAAACATTTGATCTGTTTTGAGAAGCATTCATTTTGTCCTTTCTTAACTTTGTTAACATCTTCTTCAACCTGAACCTTTTCTGTTTGCTTAGTGCAAAACTAACATTTCTCTGCAACAATTTTACTGTATGAATGAATTTATTATCATCAGGAAAAAAATCCTTAACTTCAACAGTTCTACCAAATGTCCCATCCAGGAAGTTATTTATATCTTGCAATGTGTACACATCGTCCACACTTCCACACTGTGATCCAAAGTCAGACAAATCAGAGAGGGCATCATCATCTCTCATCCCCGAATCAGCATCACCCATTTCGCCAGAATTAGAAATTTCATTAGAAACCCTTTCAACACTAACCGTAGCTACATCATTCAATGCACTAGCGTCCTCCAGTTCAGAAATATCATGATTTCTACCAGAATCAACCATTTCATGAACGTTTTCAGTCTGACTTTCCATAACTCCATCACTGTCGATGTTCACCTGTACTCCAGCTTGAGGCTGCACATCCTCAGGAGCCGACTTACTGCTCTCACCAGCAGCAAAAGAAGTACTAGGCCTAGCTTCCACTTCACTAACCTGGGCCTTGTGTGGACATGCGTGCCGTTTATGCCCGATGTCCCCACACTCAAAACATTTCATACTACCAGTGCTTGCATAAATAAAATACGCTTTCCCTTCATGCATGACTCTGAACGAAATATCCAACTCTGGCTCATTTAAGAACATAAACACCTGCCGCCTGAAGGACATAACGTGCTTTAGAGCGGCGTTTTTACACCCCAGCGGGATCATCCTAATCTCACTAGCTTTTTTCCCATATCGCGTCAACGCTTTCTCGATTTCCTCATTTCGAATAAAAGGCGGCACATTGGATATCGTGACTCTAGTTGTCGGAGCAACAAGCGGTGAGATAATAAGAAAATCGCCACTTACCACGATTCCGTCGCTTATCAACTGATTTATTATGTCTTGCTTCTCGAAAAAAACCACCACTGCTTTATTCATCCTGGATGCTGTAGTAATGTTTTCATACCCAACTTTTTCACCGATTGCCAGCAACACGTCTTCAACGGTGACGCCCTGAGCCGGTACACACCTGATTCCATGGCGGAGCGACACCTGTGACACTGTCCCCGCAGGGATAGACGCCATCCTGGTGCCGCCTCAAAAAAAACCTCACAAACACTCACAAAACAAACCAAACTTTTTTTTTGAAAAACAAACAAACATTCATAAACTTAGAAACATAAAAAAACAAAAACAAAAGGATGGCAAAAAATAGACGAAAAAAAAAAGAAGAAGCCCGAAATCAATCGTCCTCTCCTCATGAGCACCCTCACACGCACCCCAACACTCCCAGCATGCACCGAGAGAGAGAGAGAGAGAGAGAGAGTGAGTGAGTGAGTGAGTGAGTGCGAGTCTATGAGAGAGAAAAGAGAGCTTGTTCTCCACATCACATGCCTCTGACACAGAGAGTCCTACTTGTTGACGTCTTCTCACAGGTCTTCACACCACCATGATGTGCAGATGTAAGATCTCTACCTGTAATATAATAATAATAAAAAAACATTGTCACCAACTGACAATATGGTCTATGAACAAAATGAGTGTGGGCCAATTTTTTTGTCAATTACCTTAGCTATCCAGAAGTTAGTGATGGCCTTCTTTCTTCTATTATGAAGTGAGAGGATAACAAAAAACAACAGCAGTCAATCATTGGGGTTAAGAAATAATAAGATTTTTTGTATTGTTAAATGATTACCTTATCTCTTCTGTGTCTCTGTCCCTTCCTTTCTCTCTTCCTCATCCCTCTGTTTATTTTCCTCCTCATGACTGTTTTTACTCTTTCTCTCCCTTGTCTTTCTTTCTCTTCCTCTCCTCCTTTTTCTGTTCTTCTCCTGCTCTTCTTTATGACTGTGTTTGAGTGCTGAGTGTATTTTTGCTTTTGTGAAAGCAAGTGCTTTTGTTTCTGTCCCTTACTCTCCTCCTCCCTCTCTTCCTCCTCATGCCTTTTTTTTGCCTTTCTCATCATGCTCATACCAATCTTACTCTGCGAGCCTTGGCCTCAGCAAATCTTCTAACTATGGAGTCTGTATCAACAGTTTCCACTATCTCATGTTCGATGGAAATGACAGCCAGGGATGACAGTCTTTCTCGGGACATAGATGAGCGCAGATATGTTTTCAGTCGTTTCAGTGTAGAGAAACTTCTCTCACCTGATGCAACTGTACAGGAAGAGTAAGCAAGAGCCACAGGGCTATGCTTAGATTTGGAAAAAGATCTAGGAGATTCTCTTTGTATATGTAGTTAAGAATGTCCAATGGTGAATAGATGTGTGGGGGGGAAGACCTAACAGCGCCTGTAATTTCCATGTTTATGTCCCCTGCATCCACATCCTCCATTGCCTTCTCAAACCTGTTGCAGCGTTCATCTAGATTGCCTGCCTGTACGGTGCTTATCATTATATCAGTGGAGTAGAGAAATCCATACAACTTAAAAAAGTTCTCCATGTATGAGAATCTCTCCCTAGTCTTGACCAGGGCAGTATGAACTAGGTGTAAGAAGAACTCTCTTCTGAAATGTTCCTCTGCAGCTGAAGTAGTCTCCTCTGTGCTTTTTTCTGCCAAACATCTGGCCAGATCATCTCCACCTCAATCTTCTCTGCAATTTCCCTTGCATCTATTTTGGCATCATTGAATCCGTGCTCCCTGAAATCTTGGAGGAAGTCTATGACTGCAGAGATTTCCCTCTTCTTGGTCTCAATGCTCATTTTGGGGCCTTACAGGATCTTACTAACTTAGTTGATAACGTACAATACATTGTACCACACCACACAACTTACCATAAATGTCCATTTCTTCAGTTCCTGGCAGAGGCTTGAAGCACTGGATACACACTCTGAATCACTCTTTTCTATTGCGAAGTCATGTAAAGCCTCCAGGGCATTCAACATGTCTGAAAGCTGATACTGTACAGCTTTTACAGCCTCCACACTGCATTCCCATCTGGTGGTTGACAAGGCCTTGATGGTAAAATCCTTCACATTCACCTGGAGAATGGCCCACCGTTGAACGGAGCCACTAAAAAGATTGTAGAGTCTCTGTAACACACCATAGAAGTTAAGGGATATTGTGGAGGATTTGGCAGCATCCCCAATGACCAGGTTCAGTGTGTGACTTCCACACGGGACACAGAGGGCTTTGGGGTTGAGGTCAAGGACCCTCTTTTGTACCCCCTGCTTCTTTCCCTGCATATTACTGCCATTGTCCTAAGATTGACCATGACAGTCAGATATATCCAGGAGCAGTGTTTCCAGATGTCCAAGGAAAGGTTCGAGTAGGCCTTTGCTAGTTGTGTCCTCTGCCAAAAGAAAGCCAACAAAATGCTCGTGGATGGACACGCCTTTGTGGAGCTCACAATTAACTAGGCGCAGGACCACAGACAGCTGTTCATTGTGGCTGATGTCAGGTGTGCAATCCATTATGGCAGCATCATATTTGGCCTAGGGGTGCACGATTCAGAAAATGTCACGATTCGATTCGATATCGATTTTTAGGCTCAAGATTCGATTCAAAATCGATTTTCGATTCAAAAACGATTCTCGATTCAAAAAAACGATTCACAGTATGTAAGTACTTTTTTTTTTAAATTACAAATAAAATAAAATAAAAATTAAAACAGTTGTATGTTAAGAATTTTAAACTAATATAACTTCAAAACATACAAGTAAGTAGCAAATAATAAAGAGGAGCATAGAAACATAACAAACAAACAAATAGCGCTTTCAGTAGCCTATTTAAGATTATCAACGTTTTCCATTCAAGAACTGTGAGTGATTTTTCTTCATCTTTACTTCTTGTTTTTTACTATGACATCATAGACTGCGGGAGATCTATTAAGCTGCATTCACGCACGGATCTCTTTTGAAATATAAGAAGTAAAGTGGTTTGTCCTGTCCGTTTAATCCCTTAAGACATAACTGGCTGTGTTTACGTTAATTTTGCACAAGTATATTAAACCACTTACACGGAGTCGCACAGCCGCATGCGCGAGCAGTCTACACAAACAAAGCGCGCGTGTCAGCGTTTGAAATTGAAAGCAGCCTTCTGTTAGTCAGGTTCATATTTTCATATCAATATACAAGTCCACTGCATTCCAAACCACATAAATGATGACTTCGTAGAGCATTTGTAAGGAAAATACCGAAAGGCGAGACAGCACGCTTCAAGTGTAACGTAACATCAAACAAAGCGCGCGTCTCTCACAGCGCATCCTGTGCAATGAAGCCTGTGAATGTCCTTGTAATTCGCTTCAACCTTTCCGAACTTATGAAAGATTATTTTACGGAAAGTTTGATTGGTGTATGTATGTGTGTGAGGAATTGGAAGAAAGCAGATTACGGGTGTTTCTAAAGCAAACTCAGCGTCATCGCATATCTGGTTAAAAACTAAGCTCAGAATCGATTCTGAAATTCTCAGAATCGATCCAGAATCGTTGGAGAGAGAATCGCGATGCATCGATGGATCGATTTTTTCTCCCACCCCTAATTTGGCCCTCTTCACTTTTTCAACAATGGCATCAAAGGTGCTCTTTGACACAATGTGATATCAATTCATTCTGGATGTGCTTACTCAAAGAAGTGTCTGACAGCTCTTTTTCTTGGATTCTTCTTAAATGTTCTTTCATGAAAGGGTCAAATTTTGCCACCAGCTGTACTTGTCCTAGGAAGTTTCCATTGCCATGCTCATATAATTTCTCTGTATGCCCACGAAAAGCAAGCTTTCGCTCAGCTAGATGGGTAATCATGGCAAGCAATCTTTTAAAAATATTACTCCATCTCTCAATTTCTGCCATCATTGCATTTTGGTTCAGCTGGTCAATGGCTGTGCCTGTCTGAAGTCTTTGGGTTAGTGTGTGCCAGGACTCCCTATGAGACACATGTTCAGCAGACCTCTCATGTTGTTTCAGGTGAGCTCCGAGATTTCTCCAATTGTTAAAACCATCTGAACTTAAATGTGTGTTCCCCTCTCCAAAAAGTCGGCAACAAAAGCATATAACACAGTCCCCTGATTCACTGTAGATAAGCCACGTCCTATTAATGTTCTCCCCGTTTTTCATTTGGATGCAGTAATTATTACTGGTAAATCTCCGCCCCTCTTGATTTTTGGGGAATTCTACACTAACTTGTATGGGACCTTTGCGACCGATCGCACATCGCTCCTCGGCCGTGAGCTTCTTAGGCCAGAGAGCCGGGTCATCTGTCAGCAAGCCCACAGTGCTTTGGTCGGTGGCAGCAGGATTAGCACGGCTAGGGCTAAAAAATAATAATAATTTTAACGGTAAAAAACTGTAAAAAAGCAATGGAAAAAGCATGTTAACCCTCTGGGGACCAAGCTGTTTTTGGGGTCCTTGAGATGTTCTGACATGCCTTGACATTTGTGCTTTTTTCAGTTATTTATAAACATGTTAATGGCAAAGGTGTAAATTCACTCTATATAGCACAAACAGGGCTACCATAATATGCAAGCAACGTGTATGTAGATGTTTGTATTTTTAAGAGAATAATGTTTATGCGTGGTTATTGGAAAAAATTAAAATGAAAGTTGCTGAATTAAGACCACAAAACACATATTAAATATGTGTCCACAAGACTTTTGACTAATGGATGTTGTCCCTTTGAGTTCTAGCTTCAAAATGATGTAAAAATAGTCTTGCTTTATCGTTCACAAAAAAAAATACATTGATTTAAATGGTGTAAAACAGGTTTTGCTTGGAAAGCCAATATGCGAGGGGGAGGAGTAGTTTACACCTTAGATTATGAATGTCCCACCCACTCTGCATAATTAGCCATTCACTCAGGTGTGAAACTGACTGAGCCACAATGCAAGGACAAAAGATGTATTTAGAAGAAGACTTATATTGACCATTTAAGATTTCGCTTACATCTCTCTTGTAAATATGTTTTGCTATTTTATTAAAAATGTTACAATTACAACAATAATTACAATTTCAACAATATTTCAAGTGTACTCTTTCTTTGTAAAAAAAAAAAAAAAAAAGATTATAGGCCTACATTTTATCATATGTATTCATTAGTTTGAATATAGCCAACATTGGAACATCTAACATCTTAGTCTATGAATTTATTTTTGACAAAAATAGTATTTTTTTTGCAGTTTAATACGTTGCTTATACAAATACATTTTATTTAAACATATTCCAGTCGATTTTTACTCATCTCAGTAGGCAATAGCAAAGCAGTTTATTCTTTCACACACAGACGTGCGATTCATATTTAGGCTAAACAGTCTTTACAAATATGTCCCCTTCATTCATCTCACAGAAAGGCGAGTCATATTATAGAAATGCGATTCATCTTTTTGCGGTTTACATAGGCCTACACTAACGTTATTCCATAACGTTATTCCACACGTGAGAAAAGAAAACAGCCTACCTCACTCCTCAGCGGAATCTGCTCCTCATTTCAGGAGATATTGCTCCTCATCAGCACTGTTCTGAGGAATCTTTTCTCCATAAGGTAGGCTATAATGTCTCACTCGCGAGGAGTCGCGACGCGCTTTGTTTACAGCTGATGTGGGCGTTTCACAGCTATGAAATAGTTATCAGAATTTGCGTTTGAATAGCACGCGCTCTCCGGGGAGTGGTCACATTACTGTGAATTAGGTCGTAATGAGCTCGACAGGAGTCGCTCTCTTTTTATACAGATTACAGAAGCTGAGAATATTTTTTTTTTATATAAATGACTTCATTTAAAAAATGCGATCTCAAGCTTTATGCCCGTGGGTCTGTTTGCCTGTTTGACTGAATTTTCGCGGAGTTATAGATCATTTTCGAACGCGTTTCAAATGGGAGTTTACTGACAGAGAGAAGGCAGAAATCGCATCATGTTAATTTTTCTTTATTTGTCAAAAAGCAAAACACTTTATTTTTATTGTGAGTATACAGAAAAAAAATAGAAACTGAACAGGATCGATTGATGTATTACACGAAAATGAAAGATCAAAATTAACAGAGCATTTAGTGTTTATTTTCATTGCTAAAAAAAAAAAAACGAGCAAAACGCGCGGGCGCGTTTGTGGTCCCCAGAGGGTTAATTGCTTAACAGTATGTACCCTAACTATATACAGTGAAAAACTGTAATGGCTCTCACAGGACATTTCATGTAATTTTACAGTAAAATACTGTTAAATGTACGGATTTTGGAAGTATACTGTAAAAAAAAAAAAACTTACCGTTGCATTTACTGTACCTTACAGTAAAAAAATTAACTAAAATTTACGGTAAAAAACGTGCAGCTTGTTGCAAGCGATTTACCGTAAAAAAAATATGGTAGTAATATTTTAGGTTGTATGGCACTGAACTTCAGTTTATGGTTAAAAAAAAAAAAAAACTGCCAGCTGTGGTTGCCTGTAATTTAAAAATATTGTATCACAAACCAATTTGTCATAAAAGTTATTATTGAGAATTACCAGAGGTTTAGACGTTGATGTTTTGAAAATAATAAAGTTTGAAGTTGCCATTGTGGAGATCAGTGTTTGCTTTAGTTGGGCTCTTGACCCTTGACTTTCTAACGTTAGATTTTCTCTGGCTGCTTTAACTGTGTGATTATAAAACACATTCGTTATGGCATGAAAATCAGAGAGAAAATGTGATCAGATGTTGTTGGCTGTTTATTGATGATGACAAAATCGTCATGTAAATGCCTGATTCACTACTGTATGATTTAGACCAACACAGACATCAAGAATCAGCGTATGAATCTCAACAACGATGACAACAAATATAATCAATATAATCAACAAAATAATCAGATAAAACTCTGAACATCACAAAACAAGCTACTAAAAAGTTGCAACAAAACAACAGCAAAAATAAAAGCAGATAATAATAATAAAAGAAAATACTAAGGCAATTCAGCATAATTTATTCATGCTGCAATGCATGCTGGGAGATATTGATGAGTTTTGATTGATGGCTCCCATCATGCACTGCACTTACTTTATCACTGTTGTTGAGATTCCTATGCTGAATCTTGAAGTCTGTGTGTGTCTGAAAGATACAGTAGTTCAAACCTTTATTGTACACAACGTTTTAAAAATTCTTCAGATTATTAAAACACTGATGGATCACATGCTGTAGAATCATAGCACTACTACAATTAGTAAAAAAAAAAATACCGTAAATTTCACAGGGTTATATATTTTTTACGATAAAATACTGGCAACCACAGCTGCCGTAAATGTCACCGTTTTTTTTAACAGTGCACAGTGACAGGAGGACTGGGAAGTGCACAAACAGAGACGAAGCAAGGTGAGTCTAAACGCGAAAATGAAAAGAAAAAAGCAAAGAGACGCCGATAAGTGTTTGGCAGGGGAAAGCTACAGATGTGTTATGAGGATGAATTGCATAACATGCCAATATTATTGCAGAACATAATTCACTTTTCTTTTTGCAAATATGTATTAATTTGCATTTCTGTTGTAATCTTCATTTGATTTTGTTTGTTTTACACTGCAGATCGATCAAACGGGTGTTCGTGTAGGCTGTTAATTGTAAGACTTGCTTTGTGAAGTCTTCATGTTATTTATGAGAGGCAGTACTGCCATTTCTTTTACACAACGGTCTACAGTTTCACACACTTTCACACACTTTCTCGTGTTTCTTCCATCTGCCGACGGTGTCGCCATTTCTCATTTCACCCGTTTTTGTGCGTACGCCTGGGTCAGAGTTTGCGTGAAGGACCGCACATTTTCCCGTCAAGTTTGCTTTTTATAAATACCAATTATTGCGTAGAGAGCGGCGTACGCCTTCTTTTGTGCATACGGAACATTTATAAATGAGGCCCCTGGACATTTTAACCACTACTTCAACGTTTCAACATATTTCTTAAGAATATTAATAAAATGTACCATGCTTTTGAAGCGTTCATGATGATAAGGGGCCTTTTTACTTCTTTTTTTCTTTTTTTGAGGTTGGTTGGGGGCCCCCCTACTACGACCGCTGGTAGGGGGGCCCAAGCAGCCGCCTACCTATGCCTCTATGTTCAGACTGCCACTGATGATCTCTGATCACTTCGGGGTCCAGCGGCACTCTCCTGCAGTCGTGAATGCAGTGATGGACAGCTGTCTTTCCTCATGCGACTGTGTTTGGACTTCATGTGATTTCTCATTGTGCTGATGATATTATAACTCAAATTCATTAGTTAATTTGATCAAAAGTAATTCCATTTTGTAAGATCATTTACTAAGATCATTTTCGAGTAATTCCAAACTTCGCGAGGCTGACGACAACATTATGTGATCAAATACAATCAACTTGTTAACACGCTCCACAGCGCCACCCAGTGCATTTAGTTCAAACTGCGAGTTAGTGCTTGGGATTTATCAGGGATTCACTACATTTGCGGCAAGCAAAGCAACGTATTAAAATTCTAATAGTATTTCATTTTTCAAATAATTATTACAGATCGAATATTAGAAAAATTTTATATTCGTGCCCACCCCTAGTAGCTATGTAAACAATGACGCAGCCAATCTAGCTTTCATACTTTTAATACAACAATTAATGTATAAAAAAATGTGTGCTGCATATCCTAGAGTTGCTAACCGGAAACATCCCAAAAAACAAAGACGTAACTTCCTTAAACCGATGAAATGGTCATTTGTGCAAATGGAAAGATTCAGTTTCTTCCTGGAACAATGCCAATAAAGAAGCTTTATTTTTTTAAGAATTAGTGATAATAATATTTCATAATTCCCATTGCCAGTTGATTCTGGTTTCATTGCAAACACTGGTCCACTGCTATAAATCCACTCCTGCACCTCAACTTTAGCGGGGTTTCCAGTGTTTCTGATTTCCCAGCAACTCGTTGTCACATTTCAATCATGTTCAGTGTGAATCTGCTCTCGTCTCATTCTCATCGGCAGAAACGCTAGTGTATAATCAACCTGACATGCCTTGTGTCTGAACGTCATCTGAACCATCTGCAGACATCAGTCCTGCTAACCCTCGTTCCTCAATCCTGGAACATTGTGTCACTAATAGCAACTGTGCGCTCATTAATGGATCTGTATAAGGGGAATAATCAACAGATGGCACACGAGATAAAGGTGAGCTCTCTAAACCAGACTAATCTCACAGGCACACCCAGTGCTGCAATCTTTCTTCATAATGAACGTATTATTTATCATCAAAGATTGCCAGTAAGATTCTCCTCATGAGTTTATGGAGATACATGCGTTTGTGTCTTTTTCATGCCAATAAATACTGTCCAATTTCTCACAATAAACACATGCTTGCTTTTGGCTTCCAGAATATGCAGTTAGAAGTCATATAAATAAATAAAATCACAATCTGCCAAATATAAAGAACAGAAAAAAAAAGAAAAAGAAAGAAAAAAAAACATTATTTTGGCTCACATGCATTAACACATGCTCTTTAATATTAAATCTAAATTAGGCTAGTATATTGTGTTTTTATGTCACCTCATTTACTCAACTAATGACTACCTTCACAAGTATACCTTCACAGTCATTTCTGTACACTAAAGGTGAGTGATTGATTCCCGTACTTCAATTAAAGTCACTGGAAAGTGAGCCAATTACAATAATGAAGAGGAAAAATTGTTTTGTAGCTATTCATACTTACATATGCTTTAGATTGCTGATAGATTGGCTTAATGAAGATGAAATAAAGAAGTGTGCGCACTTCATTACTGGTAAACACTAGAGTCCTCACTAATTAGGGACGTGTTTGCCATATTCTGAATGTAAGGCTGGAATGTAAATCGACTTTGTATGGTATGATGATATATTCTTAAAAATCAATTTAGGATTAGACAATAGCATTTATATTGATATACAGTAATTGGATGTTGCAAGCAGCTGCATGATCCAAATGATCCTAAACATGAGAAATGCTTAATAATAAGCACACAGTCTAGATCAATACTTTCAGCTGTTCTGACAGACACGAGACACGTGTGCCGTATTAGACATGCTTTCCACGGGTATATTCTCACCTGTAAATGAACAGTCTCAGCTAATCTTCACTGTCAAACAGGCGGAGAGCAATTAAATATAGTCATTTTGACTAAAATATACATTTCACAAAAATATTTGTTTATTAGATGTTACATGTACACTGTTAGAAGAACAGGTTCAACATAACTAATTAATTCATTAATTTTGTTTTTATTTTAAATGCATTTAATATTTATTTTAAATGCACATACTTTATCACTAGAAAAAAGAAAAGAAAAAAAGAAAAAAAAACACGGGTCACACTTTAGATTAGGATCCAATTCTCACTATTAAAGGATAACTGTCGCCAAAATGCAACCTAGGGTCTTTTTGTTAATCTACCCGAGGCAAACTTTCATTTAAAAGCATAATTATAATGGAAACGCCACTTTTAAGTTTGACCGTATTTTCGTTTTAGGTCAAACTGCCTTGTGAATGGGAGTGAATGGGGCACGACTATGATAGCATCACAAATCACTATTTTTAAAACACTAAGAAGGCTCGACACAACATGAAACTGTGCTGGAAGTATCACCAGGGGCTCTACACATGAACTCCAGCATTGAGAACATTGTTTGTGAACACAGAGTTTACTAAAAAGAAAGATTTTTGTCAGTCAAAAATAGTCGATCTCCGAATGTTAATGAACTGACTCAGCGTTTTCACACCTGAAAGTCCGCACCAAGGTCCGAGCCAAAGTTCATGTTTTGATACATTGTATACATTCGGTTAGTTTTGGTTTGGTTTCACATTGCAATTATGCGAGCACACTTTACATGACGTACTTGCGTCCTGTCGTCATCATCTGTGTGGGCTGCATCTTGACATTGACTGGTTTGTAAACGGACGTGCGTCTGATGGCGGGTATCTTTGACAACCAGAGTGCGAATTACCCCACCATAATTGGGGGGTAGTGCTCCTTCACTTCTTCTATGACCATCATGGTCCACTAACATATCAATCCCCACCGTGATCGCCAAGTGCAACATGTGTTGTGCACACATACAAGGTCTAAACATGCGACAAACTGATAATCAGTAGGCTACAGAATATCTCATTGTTATTATATATCCAAAAGAGAACTGTTTTGATCAACTCCCAAAAGTTAGAAGATAAGTGCACTGAAATACTAGCCTGGATGCCAGCCGAACTTAGCCCCGCCTGTACTGTCCCTGTCTGTGTGTGAGCTAGGTGCGTGAACACAGACTCAACAGCAAGCCAAACTCGTTTCCACGAGCCAGGACTCGCGCGAGCGCCTTGCTCCTTTATTTTCCAATGTTGCAAGTGAAAATCGAGTAAAACTGTAATAAACAGAATACAAAATATACTTAGGAGCCTGCCTCGCAAGTACAAGATATAACTTTCACCATTTACCAGCTTTAAACAGTCACGTTAGCTTAATAGAAAATGTGCAATAACTAGCACGCTAACAGAGTATGAGTTAGCTAATTAACAAAAGACGAACGTTAACAACGTAACGTAGCTACTGATATACATTCTCAAGTTGACGTTACATCGTGCTCATTAAGTTTACCTCTACACAAAACATACAATTTACATCATCACTCAAGTTAGACACTTACAGACATTGCCGCCTTACGAGTGTGGGACAAACAAGATTCGGGAGCGAAACATCAGGAATATCCCGACGCGCTTCGTGCCGGTAACATTACGGTTCTGGCAAGCTCAAGGACCGGAAGCTCATGGGATCACCCATACGTAAACAGGAAGGTAATGTCAAAATAAAAGCTCTTTCAAAATAAAGACTCTTCTTACATTACAAAATACCTGTGTCTCTTTTCTTATAATAAACAAAATAATTATCAAGCATGAAATTGAACTTATAGCAAAAAACAATTTACAAACTGAGGACAGAACACTCCCCGTCTGGCATAATGCCACTACTCAACTTGTCTTTATATACTTTCCTTTTTTTCATTTTTTTTTTTTTCAGTGCACGTCTGTTCAGACTTTTTCAAGGAGAAGGATGACGTCCGAGATGGGCCGCAGATAAGTCTTTGAAGTGCCCTGAGATGCGGTCTGCACCTCAACTTTGCGGACTCGTCCATCGCTGCTCGGAGAGGCCGATGTGACCAAAGCCATTGGCCACTCGTTCCTTGGTGCTTGAGTCTGTTTTAGCAGCACAATGTCTCCAGTTTGTAGGTTGCGCTGATTTCTGTGCCACTTGCGTCTTGAGTGGAGAGTGCTTAAGTACTCAGTTCTCCAACGGCCCCAAAACTCGTTTGCCAGTGCTTGCACTTGTTTCCACTGACCTCTCAGGAGATCTTTACTGGTGAAGTCTCCAGGTGGAGCATGTAGGCCTGGCTTTTGGGTCAAGAGCATAGCAGGGGACAGCAGAATGGACGAGAAGGGGTCTGATGAGATGGGAATCAGCGGCCGTGCGTTGATAATTGCTGAAATCTCTGCCATCAAGGTACACAGGACCTCGTGCGTCAGGTGAGTATGCTTGTTTTGCAAAAGCATAGAGTCTAGTATTCTACGTGTGACCCCAATCATACGTTCCCACACTCCCCCCATGTGGGAGGCGTGCGGCGGATTGAACTCCCATGTGCAGTCTTTGCTGTGGAGATAACTCAGGATTTCGGTCTGCTTTTCCTCAGGACGCTCCATGCCCAGCTCTGCACTGGCGGCTATGAAGTTCGTCCCCCTGTCTGATCTGAGCTGCTTTGCCGGGCCTCTGATGGCAAAGAATCTTCGCAATGCATTAATACAGCTTGTGGCATCCATTGACTCTATGACTTCAATGTGTACCCCCCTGGTGTTCATGCACGTGAACAGAATGGCCCACCTTTTGCTCTGCGCTGCACCTCCTCGAGTGCGTCGGGTCATCACTGTCCACGGTCCAAATACGTCCAGCCCTACGTATGAGAAGGGTGGGGAGGTGTCGAGCCGCTCTGGAGGGAGGTCAGCCATTTTCTGCACTTCCAGCTTCCCTCTGAGCTTACGGCATGTCACACAATGATGAAGGGTAGAACTCACCAGTCTCTTGCCACCGACAATCCACAGTCCAGCTGCTCTGATAGCCCCTTCTGTGAACTGTCGCCCCTGGTGTTTCACTTCAGCATGATGGTGTTCTACAAGCAGCTTGGCTACATGGCTATACTTAGGGAGGATAATTGGGTGTTTTACCTCAGAGTCAAGAGAAGCATTTCTAAGACGCCCTCCAACCCGCAGCAGACCGTCGCTCATGTAAGGGTCAAGGGTCAAGAGCTGACTCGAGTTAGAGACTTCTCTGTTTGCTTGAAGAGCAGCGTATTCATCTGGATATGCATCTCTCTGAACAGTCTCTAGTATGAGCCTCTTAGCTGCTGCGCGCTCCTCAGGAGTGCGAGGCCCACTGCACTGATGCCAGCCTTTGCATGTGTGCTGTGGTGTGTCTGTTGTGTCTGCCTTGTGCGAACGCACCTGATGTTTCAAGTAGGAAACAGCTCTCAGCAGAGACTTCCATGTGGAAAAGCGCTGGAATCTCTCAGAAGTAAGTCTCTTAGGTTTGAGGTGGGTAGCTAGAGCGGTCACCTGTGGTCTAACTTCCACATCTGCTTCAGGATCTATCAATCCAAAGTGATCACGTTTCTCCATCTCTGGAGGCTTGTAGAGGAAGTCGGGTCCTTTAAACCACATTGTGTCCATGAGCTGTGATGCTGCTACAGATCTGGTGGCTAAGTCCGCTGGGTTCTGTTCCGAAGGGACGTAATGCCACTGATCTGGGGATGTTGTCTGGCGTATACGATGCACACGGTTGTGCACGTACACATAGAAGCGCTTTGAGTCATTACAGATGTATCCGAGGACCACCTTGCTGTCGCAGTAGAATTTAACAGCGTCTGGCTTGAAGTCCAGTTCGTCTAAGATCAGCTCTGCCATCTCAGTTGCCAGAACAGCTCCACAGAGCTCGAGGCGTGGGATTGTGGGTTCTGGTTGTGGTGACAGCTTAGCCTTCCCTAGCACAAATCCAACCTCACAATGGCCCTCTACAGTGACAGCTCTCAAGTAGGCTACTGCCCCTATAGCCCAGTTCGAGGCATCAGAGAAAAGGCACAGTTCTGTGTATTTGGCTTTTGAGAGTGACATCTTCACATAGCAGCGAGGGACATGGAGGTTACTCAGCTTCTCAAGTGAGGCTTTCCACTCTTCCCATCTGCTCACCTTTTCATCAGGCAGAGGAGTGTCCCAGTCCTGAACTCCGCTGGACAGCTCTCGTAGCAACAGTCTGCCTCTGATGGTCACTGGCGCTGCCAGACCCAGGGGGTCAAAGATGCTGTTAATGACTGACAGCACCCCGCGCCGGGTGTAAGGCTTGTCAGCTACGGCGACCTTGAAGGTGAACATGTCTGTGTTGATGTCCCAGCATAGGCCTAAGCTCCTCTGTACAGGCAGGGTCTTGTCGTCCAGGCCTAAGTCTTTGATGCCTGTGGCCAGTTCTTCAGGCTCAAAGGCTTTCATCACAGCGACGCTGTTTGAGGCAATTTTGTGCAGTTTCAAGTTGGACTCTGCGAGTGATGCACATGTTCGCTTCATCAGGTCGATGGCTGCTGACTTTGTGGGCAGGGATACGAGCCCGTCGTCCACGTAAAAGTGTCTATCAACAAACTGCTTAGTGTCTGAGCCGTACCTTGGCTCACCTCTCTGAGCAGCTCGTCGCAGGCCGTAGATGGCAACCGCCGGGGACGGGCTATTGCCAAAGACATGCACACGCATGCGATATTCTTGAATCTCTTTCGAGAAGTCATTGTCTTCGTGCCACAGGAATCTCAGGTAGTCTCTGTGGTCGTGTCGCACCAGGAATCCATAAAACATCTGTTGGATATCAGCAGTGACTGCGATGAGGTCCTTTCTAAACCGTATCAGCACGCCCAGGAGAGAATTGTTTAGGTCGGGGCCTGTGAGCAGCACTGAGTTGAGGGAGACACCATGCTGTTGGGCGCTTGAGTCAAACACGACTCGTATCTGCCCTGGCTTTTGAGGATGGTACACCCCGAAAATGGGCAGGTACCAGCATTCCTGTTTCTCTTGGACGGGCGATGCCCTCTCTGCATGCTTGTTCTCGAACAACTTGTCCATGAAGGAGGAAAACTGCTGCTTCATCTCAGCATTCTTGTTCAACGTGCGTCTCAAAGAATTGAGGCGTGACAGAGCTTGCTCTCTGTTGTTGGGGAGCGGAGGACGAGGAGACTTAAATGGCAACGGAGCTACCCAGTTATTCTCTTTATCCTGATGGAGTTCTTTTTCCATAATGCTCAAAAACAGTTCATCCTCAAAGGACATGGCACTCTTATTGTCATTGTCTGTTCTCTGGAAGACTGTGAGCCCGAGCTGTTCTTCAGCTGGCTTAGGCTTTGTCATATGTGCAGAGTGGCCATACCTGTGCTCCCCGCCGTAGCTCAGTCTTTCTTTCACGCAGATGCTATTGTGGCAAGGAGTGAGGAGTGACGGACGTCCATTCTGGAGAATGTGGGTTCTGAAGGTGTTCACGGTTGGCTTGTGAGCATTGTCAAGACACACTTCACCTATTATCACCCACCCTAAATCTAAACGCTGGGCAAAGGGTGCGTTGTGGGGCCCATTGACTTGATCTCTCACCTTGTGTGCACGAATCATGTCTCTCCCTAGCAGAATCATCATCTGGGCGTCAGGATCCAGCTTGGGAATTTGCAGAGCGATGTGTCTGAGGTGAGGGTGTGCGAGGGCGACCTCTGGTGTCGGGACTTCAGACTTGTTGGTCAATATCTCGTTGCACTCGATGAGTGGCGGTAGATCAAGGCACACACCTCCATTCACTGCTTTGATTTGAAAGCCAACTGCTTTTCTTCCGGTCATCTCAGTCGTGCCGGCGCATGTTCTCATCAGATATGGTGACGGGCTGCTGTTGACCCCAAACAGCTGGAAAAATTCAGAGCGTGCCAAGGAGCGGTTACTTTGATCGTCGAGTATGACGTATATCTTGATGGCGCGTTCTGGTTGACCTTGAGGGAAGACGCGCGTCAGGCATACCTTTGAGCAGGAGCGTGGAAGACTGTTTAGGCCGCAGACCTTGGTGCACTGCGATCTCACTTCCACGGGAACACTGGCTGGCTGTGCCTCTGCACCTGGTTGGACAGACGACGGAGGTGGTGGCTGAGAGGTGTCAGGATGCATTGCTGAGCAGTGTCTTTCGCTCTCACACTCACCGCATTTCAGTGTCATCCGGCAGTCCCTGGCAAGGTGGTTTGGGGTACAGCATTTATAACAGCGTTTGTGTTCTTTAAGAATGTCTTTTCGTTCTTGCAGTGTTTTCATTCTGAATGACCTACATTTCTCTAACGGATGTGTTTTCTTATGCACAGGGCAATATCGAGCTGGATCAATGTCTTTCTTTTCAGCGTCTGTGGCGCTTGTGGTGTCTGCGTCAACTGTAGCAGACACGTCTGTCTTGTGAACAGATACAGCAGTCTTGAATCCACTTTGCTTGAATGGAGTTTTCTCACCTTTGCTGTATGACTGGCTGTAGCTTGACAGGGTGAAACTTGGGTCATTGCGGGCTTTAGCCTGGCTGTTGATGAAGTCAACGAAGAACGAAAAAGGAGGAAAAGTCACTCTGTGTTGCTCTTTGAAGCGGGAGCCTGTGGTGAGCCATTTTTCCTGCAGGCCAGGAGGCAACTTCTCGACTATGGGCTTTATCCCACGAGGAGTATCGAAGTAGGCCAGCCCGGGGAGATAACCGTCGTCCTTAGCTGCCAGCAACTCCATAAGAAGATCACTGAGCTCTCTCAGTTTTGCATTGTCTTTAGCAGACAGACGTGGAAAGCTATCCAATCTTTTGAACAGCGCATTCTCCACCATCTCTGGTGTGCCGTAGCATTCCTCCAGTCTCTGCCAGGACAGATGGAGGGCAGCTCTGGGGTTAGTGACATGAACAGCGCGAATCCTTTTCACGTGCTCCGATGACTCTTTACCTAGCCACTTCACGAGGAGGTCTAACTCTTCACTGTAGGCGAGCCCCAAGCCCTGTGTTGCATTGAAGAATGACGACTGCCATGCGCGGAAGTTCTCTGGTGAGTCGTCGAACTTGGTAAGGCCGGTGGTCACTAATTCTCTGCGTGCTAGGAACTTGGCGAAGTCTCTCATGGGTGGAGAGTCAGGGCAAAGAGGAGGCTGATCATGTCTGTATGGACTGTGCGACGGTTTTGAGGTTGGGGATTGTTCAGCTGCATGTGCTGCATTTCATAGTGATGCGGTGAGGAAGAAGACTGTACGCTAATCCGTGGCTGGCATTGCACATACTCTTCGGTGCGCTGTCGAATCACTTGTGGCGAAACCACACTTCTTAGACTTTGTACATCTTCATTCCCCATAGCTACAGCTGCTTCTAAGACTTCAGCTTCAACCCGCGCTGCCTCTGCATCCCTTTCATACGCCAATGCCTCCAAATCTGCTTCTAATGTGGCCTTTTGTAGATCTAGCTTAGCTTGTTCCTTTTTCATTTCTACCTGTCGCTTAGCATAAGATGCCTTGGTGAGCGCTGCTTCAGCTGCGGCTCTAGCTTTGGCGGCAGCCTCCATGACAGAAGATCTTGAAGAGGACGAGCGTTTTGAGCTGGCTCTCGAGTGAACCGAAGACTTTGAAGACGATGGACGTGGTAGCGGGCTTGCTTCAGGCTTTGTTTCATCTCTAGATTTCGATTCAGACGCCATGTTGGAGTTCTTGCGTTATCCCTTGCACCCACGCTGGTTGTCTTTTTACTGTACTGTCCCTGTCTGTGTGTGAGCTAGGTGCGTGAACACAGACTCAACAGCAAGCCAAACTCGTTTCCACGAGCCAGGACGCGAGCGCCTTGCTCCTTTATTTTCCAATGTTGCAAGTGAAAATCGAGTAAAACTGTAATAAACAGAATACAAAATATACTTAGGAGCCTGCCTCGCAAGTACAAGATATAACTTTCACCATTTACCAGCTTTAAACAGTCACGTTAGCTTAATAGAAAATGTGCAATAACTAGCACGCTAACAGAGTATGAGTTAGCTAATTAACAAAAGACGAACGTTAACAACGTAACGTAGCTACTGATATACATTCTCAAGTTGACGTTACATCGTGCTCATTAAGTTTACCTCTACACAAAACATACAATTTACATCATCACTCAAGTTAGACACTTACAGACATTGCCGCCTTACGAGTGTGGGACAAACAAGATTCGGGAGCGAAACATCAGGAATATCCCGACGCGCTTCGTGCCGGTAACATTACGGTTCTGGCAAGCTCAAGGACCGGAAGCTCATGGGATCACCCATACGTAAACAGGAAGGTAATGTCAAAATAAAAGCTCTTTCAAAATAAAGACTCTTCTTACATTACAAAATACCTGTGTCTCTTTTCTTATAATAAACAAAATAATTATCAAGCATGAAATTGAACTTATAGCAAAAAACAATTTACAAACTGAGGACAGAACACCGCCCACAAAATTTTTAGGTCGGGAAGTTCGGTCTGGACTCGATCCGTTGAGGAGCTATTATGCCCGAACAAAAATTGTTTGGACCAATCAAATTGTCAGGGCGGGCTTTATACGATGATGGACAGATGAGCAACGGTAACGTAATCATCCACATCATCAACGAGCGCTTGTGTTGAATTCGTTTACAACATAGACAGTATACAACAAAGATGACTGCCGCTGGAGAATTGAGATTTCACGAGTACACACTTACAAATTAGTCAGATAGAATAAATGCATATTTGGCGTGCTGTCCGAGGAAAGGCTCCAGGATCGGTATTCGGCCCGAACCCAAAGTAACGTTACTACCCCCGTATTCCTGGCTGTGGAAGAACAAGCCGAGAGTGAGTGGAGGGATGCTGAAAACTGTCAAGGAATGTTAGGTGAGTTGACAGAGTGAATAAATATATGCTTCCTCTCATGCTGATAGTGTAGACGGTTATTGTTTGATGACAAGTTGATTGGATTGATTATTTGAACGTGCTCCTCCCGAACTTTGTTAATAAAACATCATGTGTAGATTCCGTCATCGCATCTGTTATAGAAGATATCGACAGCGCATTTATTTTAAAAGAGGAACAGAGAACCGCGATCAAGGCATTTGTCGATCGGAAACATGAATGAAAACATACGTCACTTACTCCGTTGCTCTGATTGGTTGTAGGTCTATCCAATTGAGTGCAGAGGCATTTTCCTTCCTGGTTCGGTTGAAACACGCCCCATAATCACAGCCCAATGGAGCAGATCAGACTCACATTCTGACTAGAATCTGAGTATGACGACGTCAGGCTACTGAAATACCATTCTAATTACTAGTAAAAGTAATACCTTTACAAGAAGCCTATTGCCTATTTCATGAAATATTGATTTGGTTTATTTTTAGATTTCATGAGACCTGGAGGTAAGACCCAACCCTCTCATATACTGTATAACAGAAACCAATTTTCCATTATAGTCTATGGTAGTCAGTGTCAAATCAACACAATTACTTGGAGATATGTGAAACCTGAGCAATCTTTAATGTGATTAAGGAGTATACTATTAAAAACCATACTACCACAGAAGAACTACATAGCGGTAACGTACAAGAATCCGATAACCTGTTAATGTCAAAACAAGCTGGGTATCATCAACACTACAGTATCCTACAAATGAGTCACATATACACACATGCACAAACATTCTTTATTCTTTTATTTTGGATAGCCCCTTGAGATGTACCATCTCATTTTCAAGGGGGCCCTTTCAATCACTGATTGAAAATAACAACAAGAGCAACACATGCTCAAAACATGACAATACACAATAACACATATAAAAGGAAAAACAGCACAAAAATAAAGACCAAACTCAACAGGAACGTATGTTCCCCCCTAAGACCCACCACCTCCCCAAATTATACAATAAATTACATGGTTTACATTGACAAAAATAAGCATGTTCACAGCATGTCCCCCCCTAAGACCCACCACCTCCCCAAATTATACAATAAATTACATGGTTTACATTGACAAAAATAAAAATTAAATAATCAATAAAAAAAAAAGTAATAAGGCCTCATAGGCTGATCACATGACATTACAGCATTCTAATGAGCCCAAGATTTACTACAATATAAGCTGAGAAAAAGAATCCTCAATTAAAACATGCACATGCTGTCTTTAAATATGCAGATAGTGCCGATTTAAATAAATGTAAAGAAGTGACAATGGGAGGTTATTCCAGTCCGTAGGAGCTTTGACAAAATGCTCTTCTCCCAATTTCCTGATGGATTCTTGGTGTAGCAAAAAATGAATGTAGCAATTGTCGTGTAGGATTGGCTGAGATGTGTCTGACAAAGTATTGTTGAAGATAAGGGGGACATTTATTGGCATAATTAGTGCAATTAAAAATAAACATACCAGTGATACCTTCTTCTTTCTTTAGGTTGGAGCCAGTCCAATTTTTCATAGAGCGTGCAGTGATGTATCATAAATGGATACCTTAAAACAAATCTACATATGGAATTAAATAAAAGATCTAGAGCTTTGAGAGAAGTAACACTTGATGTGTGGTAAACAATATCTGCATAATCAATTAGCGGTAATAGAAGTTGCTGCGCAATACGCTTTCTTGTACCAAATGTAAAGCAATCAATTGAACGGTACAACTGACACAAGCATTGTTTAACTTTCTTGACTGTAGCTTCAATATGAGCATTGAATGATAGCTCAGTATCTAACCACAGACCCAGGTACTTAAATGCATTTACATTTACAAGAGATCTTCCATCATTCATGCAGATTTGTATTTCATTCGTGGTAACTTTAGATGGTCTCAGCTTAAACAACATAGTGCATGTTTTTTTTCTCATTAAGAAAAAGGTTCTGCTCTCTGAGCCATTTCTGGACAATGATAAAATCCGATTGTAAT
This sequence comes from Abramis brama, assembly GCF_963993115.1. Lineage (NCBI taxonomy): Eukaryota > Metazoa > Chordata > Actinopteri > Cypriniformes > Leuciscidae > Abramis > Abramis brama. The sequence continues at coordinate 1,284,303 of NC_139986.1, read as the reverse complement.
ACATTTTGTACCTGGTCCTTCTGGTTATACGATGTATATAGGACTGTATCATCAGCATAAAGATGGACATTACAGGATAAACAAATACAGGGCATATCATTAATATAAACAGAAAAAAAGAGTGGCCCCAGCACAGAGCCTTGGGGCACACCTTTACCTATAATTATACTAGTGGAGCATGTATTTTGTGATACAACGTATTGACGCCTACCATGTAAATAGGCATTTAACCATAATAAAGATCTTTGGCTTAAGCCAATCGAATACAGTTTATCTAAGAGTAAATGTCACAGTGTCTGGTGGTTCCCTGGGTTAAACACTAGAGGTCCTCAGTTTTCACGGTGTCTATGCATTCTCACTACAATTCCCATGATCCTGTCTGTCACTGATTGTTCATTGCCTTACAGCTGTTTCTCATCACCTTGTTAGCACTTGTGTATATATACCCTGTCTGTTTCAGTGTTTGTCACGGAGTCCTTGTATATTGTCCCCACACTTCCGTTGTTAGTTCGAGCCTGTTTCTTGTGTTTATCTTTTATGTTTTTGGATTGCCTTTTGGATTATGACCTTTGCCTGGACTGGTTGTGAGTACGGATTACCCTTTAATAAAACACTGCTTTTGGATCTTACCTTTTCCCTGTGTGTGTATCGTGACAGAAAATAATGATCAACTGTATCAAACGCTTTCGAAAAATCAATAAAGATGGCTCCAGTATATTTTCCTTCATCAAATGCTGTTTAAACATAATTTGTAAAGTTGAGGAGAGCTGTGGTAGTAGAATGATTAGGTCGGAATCCAGATTGTGCTGATGATAAGATACCATGTTCTTCAATATATTCACATAATTGCGTGAAAATTAATTTCTCGAATATTTTTTGGACTGTACATATAATAGAAATAGGTCTGTAGTTATTCAAGTCATCTGGTTTTCCACCTTTGAAAACAGGCAATACCCTAGCCAGCTTCCAAATAGGTGGAAGTGAGTTTGTATTTATAGATAAATTATAGAATTCTGCCAGGGGGAACATCAAGATATGTGATGCATATTTTATAAACTTGGATTCCATTCCATCAGGTCCAGCACCAGTACTCAACTTCAATTTTCCTATAGTTTGATAAACATCTATAGGTGAAATCGGTTTAAAAGAAAAAAGATTTTGGGGCAGGGTTTTTTTGAAAGTTGCATGTGAATATGGGGTCTCATTACCTTGAGAGACTGCAACAAAGTGTTCATTAAGAGTTTGTGAGATTATTGTGGAGTTCTGTATAATTTCATTATTGATATTCAGTTGATTAATCCGCCCTATTTTGTTATGGTTAAGTAAAGTGTTAAGTTTATTCCAGAATTGTCTTGGATTCTTAAACTCTCTATTTAAGCTATTTTTTATAATATTCTGACTTTGCATTCCTTGTTTTAGTTTTACTACTATTACGTAATTGTCTGTATATTTCCCAATCGCTTTGGTTTCTAGTTAGGCGGAATTTGGCCCAAGCAACATCTCTTCGCTTAAACAGAGAAATCAGTTCTGAGTTAATCCAGGGAAGACAAGTCCCTTTTACTCTGACTGTTTTAAGTGGAGCGTGCTTATTAATCACATTCATAACCTCACTGTAAAAGAAGTCCCATGCATCATTAACTGTAGGTATAAGCGAGAGGCGTTGCCAGTTAATATTGCCCATGTCATCATTAAAGAGGATTACATCAAAATATTTACACTGTCTAAATGTTATATCTTTAGGGTGTGCTTTATACATTTTGATTTTCCACACACAATATATTACAGAGTGATCACTTAAACAATCTGACATGACTCCGGAGGATAATATCCTTTCTGGGTTGGTTACAAGTATCCAATCTGTTAATGTTGATGATTGTAAATTTACTCTGGTAGGTTTATTAATCAATTGTGATAAATTCACACTGCTAATTAGATCTCTGTCTCCTGCTGAAGATCGGTCAAGCCAATTGCTGTTAAAATCACCTAGAATTATACATTCATTATTCTTTTCTAAGGAGCTTAGGGTTAACAATATATTCTTCATAGAGCCAGACGGGGCTGAGGGCGGCCTATATATGTTTCCAATTGTAAGCGATTTATTTACATGTAATATTACATTAACAAAAACACATTCAAAGTTAATTGGGCCAATTTTAGGGGTAGAATGCTGAGAGCACAAATTGGAGCACACATAAGTGACCACTCCTCCTCCTCTTGATCCTCTATCAACCCTGTATAACAGGTAACCATCCATTTCAACATCATTATTAGATATGCCACTATGTAGCCATGTTTCAGAGACTGTAATGATATCGGGTTTATTGTGACTTGCCCAGGCTCTTAGAAGATCTATTTTAGACATAAGGCTTCTAATATTTAAATGAATTATTTTAAGACCTTTATAGGAATTAAAAGCCATCAATATTATTGGAGCTTGCCGTCAGCAACAATAGGGTTAAGTGGTGGGAAAAGTGGGGAGCACACTGTACATTTAGAGACAAACATGACACAGAACAAAGACAAAACATAAAAAGCAAAGCATGTATGTACTGTAAAATTTAAATTTTGTGATGGTATAGATCCAGACTACTTTCACAAATATATCAATGCATAAATAATATAATCCTTATTTATTTACAGCAATTGTGACAGATAGGCAAACAACAAACAAATCGAGTTTACGTCACTCATTTACGGCAGCAAGAACTGTATACTGCAAACAAAACAAGTGTGTTGGTCATAATCATGCACGCCCACATTCTCATCGAGGGGAAAATCAAAACAGGAGTCGCATACTCCTTGATAACAAAAAGTTAACTCAGAGACAATCAGGTGATCAACCAGGTATTCGACTACTCACACTGACTTAAGAAGAAGTTCAAATGCCATCGAAGAATTTCTCCGCATCCTCGGCACTACGAAAGAGTTTTGGTTTTCCGTTCACATCGACCTTCAGAGTGCATGGATACACGAGGGAGTACTTGCAGCCCGCTCCACGTAGTTTCTTTTTTATAGTGTCAAACACAGATACACTACTTCCAGACATTGTATTTACATTATATAGCACTATATTTCTAGACCTGTCCAAATCTGACATAAGTATGTTATGTATGAGTATGTGTAAAAGGTGTATATTGTATTGTATATGTATTATGCTTGAAGTGCACTGAAAACTGAAATTTATGAAACTAATTTCAAAAGGGCACAATCATTTATTCAAGATAAAATGAGAATGGACACCTAGGCTATCGAGTTCATCTCCTTGGAAATGACAATCGATTTTACCTCACCATAATGTAAAGCTTGATTTAAATAGAGAATTATCTTGCTACCTAACCTTGGTAACTAACCAAGCTCCACTTTACTAGCCTCAGTGGGTAAGTAGCAGGTAAGTAGCCGGTAATTCAATGTATGAAGACGTGACGAGCTATGAAAGAACAAAACACGTTAATAAATGAAGGTTGTAAAATCAACAAGCTAGACGTCAGCTAGCAACTTACATTTACCCATGCACGTCAGCAGCAAACCGAATTTAGCCTACTGGAGGAATTTCCCTAGCGTTTTGTCATTCAACGTTGACACTTGCTTGAGAAGTTGAAGTCGTTCTTTATCCCCGTTGCTTCTAGCCACGGTGGTTAAAAATGGTACAGTCCACAATAGGGGTGTCTGAAATCGCTTTACATTAAAATGTTCCTACAGTGAAAATAGGAGTTGACTTGTATTGTAACTGTAATTATATTTTTTCACAATATCAGAAAAATGATCTGACCCCCCCAAAACTGATATTTCTGTCCCTTTGGGGGACTATGTTGACAACAATGAATGAACAGACGCATATCGTTGCCACTATACTTTTATTATTATGGCATTACTCCCTGCAACTATAACAACTTTACTCGAGGCTAGTTCAAATTCGCCAAACGTCCTCGTTGTGCGAACATTATATCGTCGCCGGCAGGACAAACATGTGTGTGTGTGTGCGTGTGTGTGTGTGTGTGTGTGTGTGTGCGTGGCGTGTGAATCAGCTGGAAGAAATGCTGTGGGCAGGACTGACAGATCTGTACATAAATATTCTTCTTCATTTGTTTAGGCAATGCGGGAACCACCGGATCTTCCTGTAAATGTTCTGAAAGTCCGAACCATACAGAAAATGCTTTCACACTAGAAACGAACCAAACCTTTGCTCAGTTTGATCCGGACTGATACTACCTCTTTTCGTCGGACCAAATTTCGTCTGTTTGGTCCGGACCATGGTCCGGGGGAGGTTTCACACCTGTAATTTTGATTCGGATCAAACTGAAAAGTCCGAAAATTCGGACCATACAAGGTAGGTGTGAAAGGGTATTGTATTGTTAGTTACATTAGTATTGTTTCTTATATGAGGATCCTTTTTCAAATAGAAGGTCAATATTGATTTTCTCTAAGGACAAAACAACAAATTATCCGTGAATTTATATGGAACTAAGCTTTAGGAGCTTTCCATCTTTACTCTCCTCCCTGTTACGTTGCATTCGGAGATCGACTATTTTTGACTGTCAAAATGCCGGCGGACACACAGCTACAGTGAGTTGTTCAAAATCTTTCTTTTTAGTAAACTCTGTGTTCACAAACAATGTTCTCAATGCTGGAGTTCATGTGTCGAGCCCCTGGTGAGACTTCCAGCACAGTTTCATGTTGTGTCGAGCCTTCTTAGTGTTTTAAAAATAGTGATTTTTGATGCTATCATAGTCGTGCCCCATTCACTCCCATTCAAAAGGCAATTTGACCGAAAATGAAAATACGGTCAGACTTAAAAGTGGCTTTTCCATCCTAATTATGCTTTTAAACGAAAGTTTTGCATTTTGGCGACAGTTATCCTTTAACTTACTATTAACTATGACTTCTCCCTCAATAAAATCCTAAATACTGCTTATTAATAGTTAGTAAGGTAGTTGTTAAGTTTAGGTATTGGGTGGATTAAGGGATGTAGAATATGGTCATGCAGAATAAGGCATTAATATGTGTTTATAAGTACTAATAAACAGACAATATGCTAGTAATGTGCATGATAATAAGCAACTAGTTAACAGTGAGAATTGGACCCTTAACTAAAGTTTTACCAAAAACTGATATAACCTGTAAAATATGAAAGTATTATGCAATCATTTAAGACATTTCTCATTATATATAACCTTTTTGGCATAAAGGGTTCTTTAAAATTGAGTATTTTTTGCTTGATTGATGGTAGGGACATGGGAACCAGTATTCCGTTGATATTAAGATATTAATAAAATATTTATTATAAAATTATATAAAATTATAAGTAATATATGAACCCTCTGTAGCTCTTCGTGTGGCGGTCAAAAATGATAGTGAAATGGATGTACTATATTTTAGTTTGATAATGTTTTAGGGGATTTTTTTGGTACTAAATTATATTCTTTGATTAGTTATGATCCATTTATTACCTGTTAATCACTTTTACAGACCTGAAAATGACATATCCAACATAAATCATAAATAAAGTCGTAAATCTTGAATGTTTTGAAGCACAGACTGAAGCTTGGTCTCTTTTTAATCAAGACACTTGGCAGATTATTGCTGAAGTAAAAAAAAACAAAAAAACAAAACATTTTAGATATTTAAGTTTAATATAATGAAATATGCATACAAAACACTATTTAAAATGTTATAAGAAAAACATTATCCAAAACACATTTTACTCTAAAACTGTGAGGGAAATCAAGGCCATGAATGAATCTAAACTAATTTTAAATCTGAGGTTGATATCTCAAAAATGGAGATTATACCTGAAAAGGTTTTGGATTTTTTTTTATCATATGTTAACTTAAAAAAATATATTGTATAATATGACTTGCTGGTTATCTTTGTTCTGTTTTTATTGTATTTATATGATATTTGTGTTTTTGTAATTGAATTTTTGCCATGAAGATAGCTCTGATTGCTGACATGGCATTAATAAAAAAAAGATGATGATGATGACTATCTCAAAAATGAGCTTCCAGTAAGAGTTTGTTTGGGCGCAGTACCAATCACTTCCACTGGAGGAAATTCATCTCCCATTCATTTATAATGCAAACAATACAAGTGTGACTAGTTTTTTCAGGACCATTTCACCTTTTCTAATCTTTTTTTTTTTTTTTTTTTTTTTTTTGGGTGTTCACACAGCAAGTGCCAAAACCTTTGCTGAGGTTCATACCATTCCAATGAAGTACAAAAAAAAAAAAAAAAAAAATATATATATATATATATATATATATATATATATATATATATATATAAATAAAATATATATAAAAAAATTGGGGTCAAAAATTACTGACCAGCACCAGAGGGTTAGTGCAAATTATAAGTTATCAAAGTTACATAAATTATTTCACTGGTTCGGTTTTCTTGAGGTTCACTTTCAGTCAACAGCCATGAGCCACAATTCAGATAAAGCTGTGATGACTTATTACAAATCACGTTATTATGAGAACAAACCTGCTGGACACACAGGAGTGTCGCCTAAGGTGCTGTTTGACATACTGAGGTCAAACAATTATGACCCTCTTAAGCTGGCCATAACTTTAGCAGAGATACAATAGACAAATAAGGGTGTGAGGTTTCTGGTGGCATTTAAAGTTCAAAGCCCCCATCACAGTCCACAGTTCTCCGGCTCTCACGCTCAAATGACATTTAAAAATTAATTGAAGCAGGGAGAATTGTTTTGACATACTTGGAGCTCAAAATGACCTTATTCTTCAGTGAAGGCTCAGACATAAAAATGTTAATAGAATATCAAAATTACATGCAAGAGAATATTGACATCTTATTTAACACAATGCGCATCACAACTATATTGATAACAAGCTGTTTTTGGTTATTTGGAAACAGACTTATAAATGCATTTGTTCACCCATTAAGTCTCTTTTTATTTTTAAGTCTGAACCTTGCAGGAAAAACCAAGCAATGAAGATGCGACATAAGGTGCAAGTTTAGCCGGGGATAACGGCATTGTCTGTGTAGATTTGACATTCACTTCTCTTTTTCATGCTGATAAACGATGCCCACAGGTGAAGTTCAGGGTTTCCACCTGTGCATCTGAATAAGGTGGGTGAGATGTTCAGTTTGCATGCACTACCTAAACCCATCACCTCAGGGGTTGAGGAGCTTAGTTTCAGGCAGATTAGAGAGAGTAGCAACACAACAGGCTGGAGTTTAGCATGAATTAGAAACAGGTGCATGGAGACTGATTAGGTACAGCAATGAACCAAATATGAAATGGATTTTGATGTTTTCTTAGGTAGTGCGTAATAGGCCTGGTGAGTTAAGCCCAAAGTACTGTATACGGTTTTAGGCACACACTAGGGGTATGTGTAAAGTGTGTGTGACCTTAATGTCATCATCAGCATAATACACGCAAAGCCTGGGTTCCCTTTCAAGGGAACTCCCGTTGCGTCGAGAATGACGCTATGGGGAACGCTTTGCGTGATGACGTCTTGAAGCACATGTAAAATCAGTCCAATGGTGTGGCGGAACGTCAGAGGCGGGTGACGTCACGTACCAGGAAGCTATAAAAGCCGGCCCGAAACAGAAAACGAAAGCTTTCTGAGTCTTCAGTCGCGCTCTGTGTTGAAATCTGTCCTTGTTATTTGGTGTTGTCTGTCTATATATATATATATTTATTCAGATATGGCGAGCAAGCAGCAGTATCGAGCGTGTGTCCATCCCTGCCCGCGTTATTTAACGGGAGGTGACACACACACTCTTTGTGTTGTTTGTTTGGGAGAGGAGCATGCCCAGTCAGCACTCGAGGGTGGTGACTGTGTGCATTGCTGTGCGCTTCCATTGCGGACGCTCCGATCCCGGTTGGCTCGGTTCAATCCCGACCACGTTCCCCAGGGCTCGGGTCCCGCCGCGGCTGAGGCTCGGCGGCGATCTCAGACCTGGGGTTCGCAAATGGATCTGTCAGTGGATGTTGAGACGGGCTCTGCCTTATCTCAGCCTCTTACTGACAGATCCAGTGCCTCTCATCAGGGTGTGGAAGCACGCGCTGCGGTTTCTTCCCCCCCGATAGAGGCACCAGTACTACAACTATCCAGCTCTGAGGAGTTGGATGTTGTCAGTATTGAAGCTGAGTCTGAGGATTCGCCACCTCAGTCTCATGCATTTGAAGAGCTGCTTGATGTAGTTACTAGAGCAGTTGACAGACTTTCTATTGAGTGGCCAGAGGATAGGCAGGACGTTCGTTCGAAAAGCAAACTCGACGAACGCTTCCTGCCATCTCGTGCACAGCCTCAGCGCAGGAGTCTTCCGTTTTTCCCCGATCTCCACACCGAGGTGTCGAGATCGTGGGGAAAACCAATGTCATACAGAGTATACACACCACAAACATCCCATTACTCTTCCATCTATAAATATAAAGAGCATGGTTATGGGGAGATGCCGAAGGTGGAGGAGACGTTGGCGAACTATCTCTCTCCAGCAACGGCATCTTCCTTGAAGACTCCTACACTCCCCACTAAACCAGTAAAGTTTACATCTTCCCTGATTCATAAATCGTATGCAGCCGCTGGTCAAGCTGCAGCGTGTCTGCATACGATGTCCCTTATGCAGGCTTATCAGGCAGAATTACTGGGTGATTTAGAGGAGGGCGGGGGTATTGGTCCTGACACAGTAGCCGAACTGCGTAGAGCCACAGATTTGTCTCTCAGGGCCACCAAGGAGACCGCTAAATCAGTCGGGCGGTCTATGGCAGCCCTGGTGGCCACTGAGAGGCATCTGTGGCTCAATCTGAGTGACATCAAAGATAGAGAAAAACATGTTCTTTTAGATGCGCCGGTTTCTACTGTTGGGCTATTTGGAGATGCAGTGAACAGTGCGGTAGCTAAATCGCAAGAAGCTTCAAAACAGGCTGCTGCACTCCAGAAACTTCTCCCCCGCCGTTCTTTCATTGAGGCTGCTGAGCGGGAGCAGCCTCACTCCTCTAAAAAGAGCGCTGATCATCGTGCCACTCAAAAGCAGAGTGTGTCCTCCCGTGCTCCCCCACAAAAATCTCGGGGACACGGAGGGCGCGCTCAAACCCAGCAGTCTTCGAGGGGTAGAGCGGATCTGCGGACCGTTATTACTGCCAAGAAGGCTGCTGGGAAGAAATCCTGACGTCCGAGGGCTCAGGACTAATGAGGGTAGTCCCCCCCGAAGCAGAGCGGTTAACACCTCTTTTTACGGTGCCCGTCTCTCTTCGGTACCCTCAGGGGACCGTTCTGCCAACCCTGCCGCCTCAGGTGTTACAGGGCGCAGCGGTCTCCGGCGAGCACATATCTCAAGGACCACCCGGAAACGTAGTGGCCTCGGGATGCCCGCCCCCTCCGAGGAGGGTGTTAGAGCAGTCTGTTCGGTCGTTCCCTGCCGGTGCGCCGTTACAGGGCGACGAATTGACTACTCGACAACAACAAAATCCAGAAACCAGTCTCGAGAGGCTGGTACCTCTAGTAGAATCTTTGACAGCGTGGAAGCTACTGTCAAATGTTTCTCGTTGGGTCCTGCAGACCGTAGAAAAAGGGTATCAGATACAATTCAAGAAACGCCCACCTCGGTTTATGGGGGTCCTGCCCACAGTGGTGGGCCCCGAGCAGGTTCTGGTTATGGAACAGGAAGTAAACACTCTGTTAGAGAAAGGGGCCATAGAATATGTACCTCCCTCCGACAGGGAAGCCGGGTTTTACAGCCGGTACTTCATAGTTCCAAAGAAGGACGGGGGATTGCGTCCCATTTTAGATCTTCGAGTTCTGAACGAGTCAGTCATGCAGCTCAAGTTCAAAATGTTAACATTGAGACAGATCGTGCCACAGATCAGGTCCGAGGACTGGTTTGTCACGATAGACCTCAAGGACGCATATTTCCATATTTCCATCCGTCCGTGTCATTGGAAGTTCCTGAGGTTTGCTTTCGGGGGCAAAGCATACCAATATCGTGTTCTTCCATTCGGCCTAGCTTTATCACCCCGCACTTTCACCAAATGCATGGATGCAGCTCTGGCGCCGCTGCGCCTCCAGGGTATTCGCATCATGAACTACATCGACGATTGGTTGATTTTAGCTCAGTCGCATCAGTTGGCGGTTCAACATCGAGATGTTGTTCTCGCCCACATGAAAGAGTTGGGGTTACGGCTGAACGCCAAGAAGAGTGTGCTTTCTCCACTCCAGAGGACCACTTTTTTAGGCGTGGTTTGGGACTCAGTGTCGATGCAGGCGCGCCTGTCACCGCCACGTATAGAGTCCATCCTTGCAGCTGTGAAAGGTGTAAAGCTAGGCCAGCTACTCACTGTCAAACAGTTCCAGAGACTGTTGGGTCTCATGGCAGCAGCTTCCAACGTGATACCTTTTGGACTACTGCACATGAGGCCCCTGCAGTGGTGGCTCAGGACCAGGGGGTTTTCCCCGAGGGGCAACCCATTTCGCACAATCAGGGTCACGCGGCGATGCTTACGTGCCCTGGTTATGTGGAAGAAACCTTGGTTCCTGTCCCAGGGCCCAGTGTTGGGAGCTCCTTGTCGTCGCAAACTGCTAACGACGGATGCTTCCCTCACGGGTTGGGGAGCGATCCTGGAGGGTCGCTCATCTCAAGGTCTGTGGGAAGACCATCATCGTTCCTGGCATATCAATCGCCTAGAGATGTTAGCTGTCTTCCGGGCTCTGAGGAGCTTTATCACAGATCTCAGGGGACACCATGTGTTAGTACACACGGACAACACGTCGGTAGTCGCCTATATCAACCACCAAGGGGGTTTGCGCTCGCGCCCGTTATCCAACTTGGCACGCCATATCCTCTTGTGGTCCCAGGGGAAGTTACTGTCACTCAGGGCAGCTTACATCCCCGGGGTCCAGAATATAGGAGCAGACACTCTGTCGAGGCAGGGGCCGAGGCCCGGGGAATGGAGGCTCCACCCCGAGGTGGTGGAGCTGATATGGAGGGAGTTCGGCCAAGCACAAGTGGATCTGTTTGCGTCTCGAGAGATGTCTCACTGTCCACTTTGGTTCTCCCTCACGCATCCAGCTCCTCTGGGACTGGATGCTATGGTTCAGACGTGGCCGAGGCTACGTCTGTACGCCTTTCCCCCAGTTGCTCTGCTCCCGGGAGTTCTGGAGAGAGTTCGCAGGGACCGGGTTTGCCTGCTTCTTATAGCCCCGCGCTGGCCGGGCAGAGTATGGTTTCCCGATCTGGTCTCCCTCCTCGACGGGCATCCTCTGGAGTTACCCGTCAGGAGAGACCTTCTGTCCCAGGCAGGGGGCTCAATATTTCACCCCCGCCCAGAACTGTGGAACCTGTGGGCTTGGCCTCTGAGGGGGCCCAGCTCATAGAGTCAGGTCTCTCAACTGAGGTTGTTGAGACCATTCTACAGTCCAGAGCTCCCTCCACGAGGAAACTTTATGCCCTGAAGTGGAGAGTATTCACTTCTTGGTGTAGTGACCGTCGGTTGGACCCAGTCCACTGCCCAATTGGTACAGTGCTGGAGTTCCTGCAGGACCGGTTCACTGCAGGTCTGACCCCGTCCACTTTAAAGGTCTATGTGGCGGCCATAGGTGCTTACCACATTCCTTTGGGTGGAATGTCTGTGGGGAAGGACCCTCTGGTATCTCGTTTCCTTCGTGGCACTTGGAGGCTGAGGCCTGCAGTCCGCTCTAGGGTGCCGCCATGGGACTTGTCCATTGCATTACAAGGCTTGTCCCTGGCCCCCTTTGAGCCTATTGAGGAGGTTCCTGAGAAGTTTTTAACGCTGAAAGCTCTTTTCCTTCTTGCTATTTCCTCTCTCAAGAGAATTGGGGATCTCCAAGCGTTGTCGGTTGCTCCGTCATGCTTGGAGTTTGCTCCGGGTATGATCAAAGCATTTCTTCATCCGAGACCGGGCTATATCCCCAAGGTCCCCACTAATGTGGTCAGACCTATTGTTCTGCAGGCCTTCTGTCCTCCTCCCTTTCAAAATGCGGACCAGGAGGCTAATAATTTGCTTTGCCCTGTGCGGGCGTTAGACGCATATGTCCACAGAGCTGCCCTGTGGCGAAAAAGTGATCAATTATTTGTGTGCTTTGGGTCCCCTAACAAAGGAGGTCCAGTGTCTAAGCAAAGGATGAGCAAGTGGGTGGTCGAGGCTATCTCACTTGCTTATGAGGCGGCTGGGCAGCCTTCTCCTTTGGCTGTCCGGTCGCACTCTACAAGGAGTATGGCGGCCTCTAAGGCCCTTAGTTCAGGAGTTTCACTACAGGATGTCTGTGATGCGGCAGGCTGGTCCTCACCGCACACTTTCGTCAGGTTTTACTCTTTGGATCTAGACTCTGCTCCAGGGTCTCATGTTTTGTCATCCTAGTGCTGCTCTATTAGATTACACACAGGACAGACATTCGTAGCTATGGAGGCGTTGGTATAGACGTTCCCCATAGCGTCATTCTCGACGCAACGGGAGTTCCCTTGAAAGGGAACGCCTCGGTTACGACTGTAACCTCGGTTCCCTGAAGAGGGAACGAGCGTTGCGTCGCCTTGCCATATCTCCTTCATGCCTGTCAGCTCGACTTCAGACTTTTACGAAGCTTTCGTTTTCTGTTTCGGGCCGGCTTTTATAGCTTCCTGGTACGTGACGTCACCCGCCTCTGACGTTCCGCCACACCATTGGACTGATTTTACATGTGCTTCAAGACGTCATCACGCAAAGCGTTCCCCATAGCGTCATTCTCGACGCAACGCTCGTTCCCTCTTCAGGGAACCGAGGTTACAGTCGTAACCGAGGCGTTTTCTAACCACGCAAAACATTTCAGTGGTTTAAAAGATGGAATAACTCAAGATTTGCAGAGTCAAACACCATGAGGGTGAATGTGAACTGAAGATTCACTATAACTCTTGATCTGAGGTGTGTTTCCCGTATAACGCCGTAACTCGCTGCTTTACTATAGTACGATGCATCGTTGAAGAAATCAATTAGCTAGTCACGACTGTTTCCCGAAACCGTATTGTCGCAAATTGGTCGTTCAACCACGTTGGTTAATGATGTCACACAGGTGATGGAGTAATGACTACTTTTTATAAATCTGTTTGAGATCGAATTAACGCTAGATGTTTTGCTATAAATTACAGACATGACATCTGAGGACTTCTAATTTTTGCTATATTTCCAGATTCAATCATAGGCTCGTTCTTACACTAGAGCTCGTTCACACATGCGCACTCTTCAAAAACGACACTTTAAATCTCTTGACAAACTATAAGACGTAAATGACATCTGTATGTATTCTAGATAAAAGACACAGATTGCACTGAATGTCAGCTTGCTTATTTTGCTCAAGATCAGGATTTATTGAGTCCACATGTCATGAAAACTAGAAACTCTGCTTCTAACCACAGGTCGAGATCTGTCGCTCCACACACACAACTCTGCGATGCTGTTTGCGAATGTTCGTTAGAACGATGGTTTCGGGAAACACCGACTCGTTGAACTATGTTGATAATGACAGAACTTGCGTATAGTTGGCTTAAATATACAGACTTTCTCTTGCATAATAAAGAACAGAAAATGATGACTCATCTTGCACTCATGGGCGTGTCCAGATTATTATTTTATTTTTTTGTCCAATCAAATGCTCTGAAGAAAGAGAATCTTCTCCCTCATCTGCCACTGGAAAACAACCATAAGCAGCAGAGCGAGACAGAATCTTAATGGGACTGAAAACTCACGTAGCTCCCTACCTGTGGGATTGTGTGTGCGGGAGTGGGACGAAATGTACAAGGACACCTGATGGAGTTTTGGTTCCTTGCCACTGTCGCCTCTGGCTTTTGGCTTTTGGTTTGCTTAGTTGGGGACACTTAATATTCAAAAGTAATATTGATTTCCTGCACTGACACCATTATATGAGAACTGAACTGAGCTGGACGATGACATCACGGTTTTCTCCAGAGTGGCTATATATATATATATATTATCTAAATTAATAACTTTTTTTTACAACAAAAATGAACCATCACTGAACTTACTTAAGCTGACTGTGAGGCAAGTTTATTGTCTATTTTTTTCTAGAAACAAATTTTGTTGCATTATTTTCCTATTTTCGCTGTAAAGCTGCTTTGAATCAATCTGTATTGTAGAAAGCACTGTATAAATAAAGGTGACTTGACTTGACTTGACAGTTTGGTCGGAAATTAAAGTCCCCCTGTATCCAATAATTGTATCCATTAAAACTTATCTTTGATCACCAAAATTACATATTTAAAAGTTTTTTCCTGTGATTTTTTTTAATTTATTTATTTATGCCTTGAAAGTAACTCTACACCCTTGCTTCATTTTGCAAACTCAGATCCATGAATATGCAAATGAGCCCCACCTCCACTCACTCATAGGCTCGTCTACAAGTCGATGTATCAGAATGGTAATGCGTTTTTTTGTATTGCTCTCTACAACGTCGAACTCATAACAGTGATTAGCATTTTGCTTGACTATGTTATCAAACAGCTAATAATGTGTTGTAGTTTTGCAGTATTGGGCATTATAACCAATCAAACATGTTTCTGTTGAGCATATGAATGCAGTGGCCAATCACAGATTAGATTAGTTCACCGCTTAAAAACGCCAGAGATACTGTAAATAAGATATTCATTTTCTAGACAGTTTCAGTGAATATAAGTTATATGATATCTTTATGTGAAAAACAGACCAAAATTGAAGTTGTTATTCACTGAAAATCATCACTTACGTCCTGCTCTCTCCGATGACCCATGAAAGTTCTTGAGAGATTCTGAGAGAAGTACCGATGCCTCTGTGTTTGCATTTAATGGCACAACTATGTACCATCCGTCAAAGTTTTACAGTTTATTTGATTGGTTAATTCACAATTGAGAAATGTGTTTGCAAACTGCATTTCAAAGCCAACAGCTCTTTTCAAACAGGGAGTAAATGACTTCTAAAGTGTGGAGAGATTTCTCTGTGGGAACTGGGACGAGGCTAAGTGTATTATGTTGTTCTGAGTGTTGTGTTGTGTTGTGTTGTGTTGTCAGAAGATCAGAAGCTCAGTGAATCATGGTGTGTGTGCGGCGACGGCCGAAAAAACATGTAAACCGACTCCATTACGGTTATAACGGCAGCATGTGCACAGTACGCACTGAAGTCTGTAGTTTAATGTGTGTCGGGGTGAGATCTCACTTTCAATTTCCTGCAAGACTCAAAAAGCAGACAGAAAACAAAATGACTGAATGAAGCAGAAAGTCATAGCTCTGCAGTCTCACAGCAATATTTGTTTGCAGAACTGTAGCACAGTGCGATCAGACAGAACTTGAATGGTGTGCCTTCTGAAGGAATGGTGCATGGGCATTAATATTTCAGTGGAGTTCTGGGATACACGCTGCTAGATAATACAGATCACCATTTACATCACAATGGGACATTTGCATCACACTGAGGGCAAACAAAATGAAATATAACGGCTAAAGAATGAATGTTTACCGTGAGTTCTCAGTAAACTTATGTTATACTGTATAGTCTAAAAGCCAATTCATACCAAGGACAATAAACAATATTAGTGTCCACGCCAGTGGTTCTGTTTATTATAAGTGTGCTGCATTTTTGTTGTCTGCCGCTTTAAAGAACAGCTATTCTGGTTTTTCCCATGTTCATCTTTCTTTAGCATGTAATGTTGCTGTTTGAGGACGAAAAAGCTCCAGTTCTTCTCTTTATCAGTGTCATTGTTTCTGAACTCCTGAAACGCCTCCATTGAACACGTCACAATATTCCTCATTATAATAATTAATACGCAGAATAAAGGGGCGGGGCCTGGTTGAGTTAGTTAGTAGTGTGTTAAACTGGAGGTTATGGTAAGGGGCGGAACATTTCCCAAACACACTCGAAGCGCTCGACCAATCACAACACACAGCTCCAGCCGACCAATCAGAGCACAGTGTACTTTTCAGAAGGAGGGGCTTCATAGAGACAGGAACTAAACTGAGGTGCGTTTCCCGAATAACGCACATGGTGGAGTAATTTCTACTTTTAATTATCTTTAAACATCTTTTGGTGTTTAAATCATTAAATGGTCTGGCCCCTCCGTATCTTTTGGAATTACTTACTGAGTATCGTCCTGTTCTTTCTCTCCGGTCATCTAACCAGAAACTGCTATGTATCCCAAAGTCAAAGCTGAGGTGCAGAGGCGACCGGGCTTTTTCAGTTGCTGCCCCCAGATTATGGAATGCTTTACCTCTGTGTATTCGCTCTGTATCATCCTTATCTGTTTTTAAAACTATGCTAAAAACGCATCTTTTTGAATTAGCATATACTTAGTGAGGAAGTGGTATTGAAATGTTTGTTTTATTATGATGTTTTTATTGCTTATTTGTTTTGTGCAATTGTCTATTACAACATGTGCAGCACATTGGACAACCTCGGTTGGGATAAATGGTGCTATATAAATAAATTTGACATTGACATTGACATTGACAATTAATCTGTTTGAGATCGAATTACTAATTGTTTTGCTATAAATTATGCATATGGAATCTGAGGACTATTTCTCATTTTTCTCAGTTATTTTGCTTTATTTCCAGATTCAATCATAGGTTCGTTCTTACGGCAATTTCCACCAACTGCGGAACGGCTGCGTTCCGACTCCGTCCCAGATCCGGCGATCCGTAGCCCTCCGGATCAGATCCGCAGAGCTTCTGTTTTTGCCGGATGCCGGAGAGCTCCGCAGCAATTCAGCACAGGGCAGATTGTGCGGGACAGGAAGTCGAGCTCAGAAACAAAATAAAACATCCGGTTAATTTTCAAAATAAAATACACCGGATCATATTTCCCTGCACTACACCTTGAAAACATCATAATGGGCGGAGACAGGCCTGGAGGGCGACTCCTCTGGATGGAAACAAACTGTTGCTGGTTTTGTGGTTCTGTTTATAGAAACTACATCCTGTTATATCGCGCGATCATACGTGAATTCGTGAGATCTCGTGGATCCTTGTGACTTCAGCTGTCAGTCATGGCCGAGCCGTTCCGCAACAAATCCGGACCTGTTGGGTATTGAAGGACGGCGGAGCACGGAGCCGATCCGCAGCCGAGCCGACACACAGCCGATCCGCAGTTGGTGGAAATCCAGGGTTACATACTAGAGCTCGTTCACACATGCGCACTCTTCAGAAACAACACTTTAAATCTCTTGACAAACTAAAAGACGTAAATGACATTTGTATGTATTCTAAATAAAAGACACAGATTGCACTGAATGTCAGCTTGCTTATTTTGCTCAAGATCAGGATTTATTGAGTCCACATGTCATGAAAACTAGAAACTCTGCTTCTAACCACAGGTCGAGATCTGTCGCTCACACACACACTCTGCGATGCTGTTTGCGAATGTTCGTTCGTTACTGACAGACTGGGAAGAGAGGAGCTGCAACAATGGAGATTATGGGGGAAATAATCAACATTCTAACAGAAAAACCTGTTTTAGTAGAGCCACAAAAAAAACCCCATCAAGACTGTGTAAAGACTCTTTAACATGACATTAGCACCGTAGTAAGATCTGCAACTGTACTGTTTAGATATATTACACAATGAAACCATAACCAAACTGCTGTGAACAAGCTACATCAATATTATTCCTCTGAAAGAGATGAAGCTCAAGCAAAATCCATTCATTTTTATATATTTATTTTTTCGCATTCTGTTTGTTTGTCCTCTTCTCTCAGTATGAATAATTTATCCTCCTCAAGAGACGAACAACAAGTCATCAGTCCCACGCTGTCAGAGACCCACCGTCAATTTTCTGCAGCACTGAATCTCAATTAAAAAGCAAAAAGCACAGATTCTGCTGGTCTGGACACAGCGACTTCACTTACACGTCTAAGCTGAACCCCAATGAAAAGAAAGAAAAAATAAGGAAATATGCCTTCATTATGCCACAGCGTAATGGTCCTCTCTGGGAAAGTGTGGGCTTCATCTTTTTTGTGACCTATTTTCTAACAAATATCAAGCAAATAATGGATTGTCTGGAAGCTTGGGGGCAAAACTGCTCCACGGCCCGGCACTCTGAGGATTAATCCTGCTGGTAATAATAAGTAATGAACTGTCACAATCTATTATGACCTTCGCAATCTCCCCGCTGCGAGGCTGACGATTACTGAATTGTTTGCAGTAGCGATGGCACATCATTATACTTAATCTAAGCATATCGTGCTAGTAAACAAGGAGATACTGCAGACTCACAGTTGCATACTAATATTGCAGAGTCTTATATCTGAATCTACACTGATTACTCAAGCACAAGTTCAATTTGTCCCGCAACAAATATTGTTTTTATTTTGAAGTGAAAGTTCCTCTCAGAACAGGCGCTCTGATTCTCTTAGTGTGCTTTTTCTAAGTCATGAAGTTATTATTGAACACTTACATCAGTAAATGTATCTTTATTATTCATTATAATGATACTGCAATTGAGCAACTGAACCTGAATTCATAATCTATTACCATTGGGGCATCCATTCAATTTAAAATACATATATACACAATTCAAAATAAATGTCATAGAAAAGGGCATTGGGGCATCCATTCAATTTAAAAAATATATATTATGGGCATTGGAGCATTGGAATTATATATATATATATATATATATATACAATTCAAAATAAATGTCCTAGAAAACGGCATATCCAAAATACAAGGGAAATCGTGACATGTACAGTATATATAGTACAAATGTATTTCTTTGACTGGTAAATTCTTAAATGTACATATAATATTTGGTTTCTTATACAGTATTTTACATTATTGACACCTACAAATAAATAAAATTGGGTTTATTCTATTGGTGGTTGAGGAGATTCCCCCTTCTATGTAAAGCGCTTTGAGTGGCGAGAAAAGCGCTATATAAATGTAATGAATTATTATTTTATTATTATTTAACATAATCTGCTAATGCACACTGTACCTGCGATGGATGGAGAATAATAGAATAATGAAAAGAATACAATCTGATATGTTGAATCTCTTGAAACGGAGATTGATCTCAACTCTATTGTTCCTGTCTTGCTGTAGAATTGAAAGTACTGTACCATAAAAAAGGAAACAGCTCTTGACTTTTGCGTAATGGGCTCCAGTCTTATCGGGTTTTAAGAATCGAATTGATATTGATCCGACCGAGGGATCCTGGTGGGGCAAATTACTGTCAGGCATTGAATGTCAAAACTGCTCCTTATCAAATGTAATCCAAAGTTGAAGGCGAGTAAAATAACGAAAATAGACCATTAAAAATTCAGAAGTGATGATCGATTTAAATTCTCTCTTTCTCATTCCTGTTATCTGTCTTTACCTTCCAAATCCAATGCAAAGATCGCACCTTTAATGATCAATGCCTGCATGATAACTAGAAAGGTCTTTAATTGCAAGCTCAAATTAAATTAGTTATGAGGGAATGTAAGGGTTTTAACAGAGGGATTCTGAAAGGCTAACAGGGCACTTCATTAGCAGATCTACATTTGTTCCATTCTCCAATCTAATCATTACACTAATGATTTTTCTTGCAAATTTTCTTTTTTTTTATCATTCCAGTTCCTGTTCTTCTGTGCGATCTGCATTTCGTCGTCACAAATTAATGTGTAATTTCGAACTTCTCAAATGGTCTCGTAATGACTGGAACGACCCAGATGCTTTTGAGGACCCAATTACAGGCTGTTCTCGTTCCTCAATTGTATTTGCCACTTTCCATGAATACGGTGCACTTTGACATCGCATTACTTGTTTTTAAAGCATTGGAGAATCAAAACCCAATGTTTTTTGTTGTAAAATGTATTATATACACTAGACAACTATTATCCAAATTAGATGGTTAGTCTCTAGTATCACGCCATTAAGATATACCTCAGTATTTCCAAAACCCCGAGTACGCATTCATGCTCGACATTTCAATCCTGTTACCAAAGTTATTATTTAAACAAAAAGTTTAAAGTATTTTTTACCACTTTTATGCTGATGATACCCAAATTTATATTAGCACGAAAACTAATATCACCGGTATCTCGGCAACACTTTCTGACTGTCTGCAGGAAATTCAATGATGGATGTACCACAGTTTTCTTAAATTTACCAGTCCCCCCCCCCATTCCATTACACTGCCTGTAATAGTAGACATTTCAGATTACAGCTTGAAATAATGTAGTATTCCCATCATCTGATGTTTCTCACATTTCTTTTGGGTGTTTTAGGACCCTGCATTGATTTTAAAACTCTTATTTTAACATATAAAGCTGTACAAGGAACTGCATCATATATATGTGATTTAATTACGCTATACGATACGCCCTCTCGATCTCTCCGCTCCGCCGACTTTAACTGTTAGGAATGCTCCAACATGAGAAACAGTTAAAAACCCATCTTTTTAAGATAGTGTTTGTGTCTTAATTGGAGACACTGGGTGTATATTGTATTCTACCTGTTGTTGCATTTTTGTTTTATTTTATTTTAATTCTCTTTTTATGGATCTACTTTTGTACTGTACTTGTTGTAGTGCTTTGGGTATAAGAAAAGCGCAATATAAATAAAATGTATGATTAATATTATTGAAAAAATTATTATTATTGAAAAATTAACAATTTTTGAAATATAGTTTATCTATAAATACAAACTATACGCATTTAGTCAAAACCTATACTGAGTGACTGCTTAATATGGGTATTTAAAATATATATTTAAAGTTTACTAAAGGTTATTCTTCTACAAAAAACAAAACAAAACAGGAATCAGGTTTCAAAACTATTTAGACATGGTCCAAATTTTGGTAACAGCATAGCAAACCTCATGTAAAATGTAAAAAAAAAATGTAAAAATCACTCAAATAGTTTAGTTTGACCTTCTGAATATTACAGTACCTCCTTCCAGCTATGTTTCCATCCACCTATTTTTAAGCACATTAAAAAGCACTGAATAGAAACGCCAAGATGAGCATAAATTCTAAAAATGTGCACACACACAAAAAAAAACATTGCACTCAATTAAGGTGGACCCATTTTTATATGTATATGTAGAACTGCCCCTCCAAACCCCCCACAGGCTATCTGAGGCTAACTTTTATGACATACATATTACTACATGAAGCCTAAATTATTTAATTCCTTCATTATCAACACTTTAATAGTCTAATTCTAATGTCTAGAATAGCGTCTCTTTGTCTCTTTGTTTTAAGTCAGTCTCAAACTCAGATAGCCTGTCCCCCACATAGGTCTATAGGCTATATTGTTGTCGTCTCTATTTTTAATTTTTGATTCTATTTTTCTGTTCTAAAAAAATGTTCTATTCTGTTTACCATAGTTGTAGTATTTCATCCTTACTGTTAATTGACATTAACACTTACATTTCAAAATGTGTCAATTTATGATTATTTATGTGTAAACTGTCCTATTTCTTTTTTTTTCAGGATTCTCTGATGAATAGAAAGTTCAAAAGAACAGCATTTATTTGAAATAGAATCTTTTGTTACATTATAAATGTCTTCACTGTCACTTTTGATCAATTGAATGTGTCCTTGATGAATAAAAGTACTAATTTATTCAAAAATGTTACTGACCTCAAACTTTTGAATGGTAGTTGTATTCTTTAAATTACATGTGGTTTTCGGCCGTGAAAAGAGTATCATTTGTGTTCACAACAGCTGAGAATGTGCATTGCCATCTTAATTACTTACAGAATATTTACATATTTAATATGTTGATTTATAGTAGTACATTTGATTATTTTAAAATACATTTGATTAATTGTAATATTATTAAAAGTATTGTTTCATGTGATGGTGATGAATATTTTATAGGAGCATAAGCATTTTAACATTTACTTTTTACTTTACCAAAATGTAAAAGGTCCCCGTTGAGTTTCCCAGTTGTTATCGGCTGAATGCTCACAGTGAAACTGATTCAATGCAATGGTGTAGTTTGAAAGGAACAGGTCTGCAATTCAAATATACTTCAGATTAACAATACTGTCACATCTGGTTTAGGTTTTGTTTCATTTTCCTGTATTCATGTTTTTTATTTTTAAATAAATTAGTCATAGTAAAGTGTCTCCTTTTAATGTAATGTGATTTCCTAGCAACTGGGATAGGCAAATCTTGAGATAGGCTTTGCTGGGAAGAATCCACTCGTTCCCAGGAAAATAGCCTAATGATGCATTTGTAGGCCACATTCAAATGAGCTTTCAAATTGTGACTTCAAATACAGCACGATACTCATAATATTTTGAGTGCAATAAAAATGCGTCAATTTGCAAAATATCCCTTTGCGCGTGCCACCTGGTGGTCATTTGACGAATGACTTTGAAATGCGTTTATTTTTGTTGTGGCGGCTGGCGTGGCGGTAATAGGAATTCTGGTTGACTACCTACTGTAACTTTCATGATGACAATGTCACGTGAGTGTGACCGCAATAGAGATGATAATCAAAACCAAACAGATGTTTTAGTTTTTTTCCAGAGTATCTGAGGCACGTGCTGTAAAGGCTCCACCCTCTTCTGGATAAGGGGGCGGAGCCGCAGCTCATTTGCATTTAAAGAGACATGCACGAAAACAGCACGTTTTTCCTTCCACTCAAAAATGGTCGTTTACAACATGGTATAATAAATGATATGTGGGGTATTTTGAGCTGAAACTTCACAGACACATTCTGGGGACACCTAAGACTTATATTACATCTTGTAAAAAATGCCATAATAGGTCCCGTTTAAGAGCGTATAAAGAAGCTGTTGTGCAATGAAAAGGTTCCATGAATGTTGAAGTTTCTTAAAGAAAGAACTTTCCTTTTTAAGAGTGTGCAAGTCTTGTTTCCAAGTGGAACATCAGTCATAATTTACATTCAGACAGAGGATTTCTGTACAAACACTTGCTGAGCTGAAGGGCTCTCTACATCCCGGAGAAGCGCTTAGATCACATCTACTCTTTCTGCCATATTCTTATTTGACAAAGACAATCTTTGAGTGTATCATGTTGAGCATTGAGTATCCACTGCTGGAAATGACTGAGAAGTTTGTTCACTCGCAGGGATGTTTATAAGCCATTATCAGTGAAGATAATGACCGTTGCTTGACAGTAAGACAGTAAGGATATATTAGTGCACTTGGCTCTGTGAATGACTGAAAATACTGTCTGAAAGGTCGAATTTATCGATCTGCTCTACCTCCTGCTTTGAAATGAATTGATAGAGGCTCCGGCAATTAACTAAAAGCAGCAAAAGAGTGATGCAATTCATTCGTGCCCGTTTTCTCCCCATTAAATCAGTTTCTGTGTGGAGGAAACCACAGGAAAGTTCCCTGTACAATGCAGTTATTTAACATTATTTATTATAGAGAACGCATACTTAACAAATTATTCATGCTAATAAGATTCTATGACAAATATGTTTAATATTATAGACAAATTGGTTCACACTGGGAGAAGATTTGTGTGTTTCCTAAAGCCAACATCATTCAAAAGTCATTCTGCGGAATTTAGAGCAAATGGAAATGTGTTTGTAATCACATAAATCATTGAAACAAATTAAATTTACAACAGATTAGGAATGACTTATTTATCAGTGGTCCGAAGCTTAAAAACATAAAACATGATAAAATGATAGAAGCAGCTTTAGTATTTAGCATCTCTCTTCAAATTTCAATCATGTTTAGTCAAAATATCGAAACGTCTTCTTGTCCAGGGTGATCACGGGCTTAAACACACTTTTGGATGACTGGATAGACTTTAAAATCTTAAAATATCAACATATTGACAACATATGGACTGCTATGTACATTATGTACAACTTGACATACTTTCAGCACAGATATTGATGCATTTACTTTTAAAATGAATAAATCTTTACGAATCCCCCAGAGACTGTCAGAAATGAAACTGCTGACTAAGTTCAGTCCAGACATTTGAAAGAAAGACTTCTCGATGGCAGAGACACTTTGTCCAAAAATACTTTTTTAACAGCAAATGTACTGTATTTATACATGAAATCCAGGAGAAAAAGGTGTTTTTCATTGATGCGTTTCACTCATTTATAGATGTCACGTGTGTGTGTGTGGATACTTATACTTTTATGTTTTGGGGACAAATGTGTCCCCAGAAGTGAGTTAAATATGACAAAACCCTTCTTTGGGGTCATCTAGGACGTCCTACTTGTAAAAAATAAAGGTTTTGTTATTAAACACTTGCACATCTTTGTAAAATGGTTTGTGTCTGTCTAAACCAATGCCAATGTATATGCACTAAACCAAACCTTACTTTGTTTGTAATTTTAGTAGTTCATGTTTTATTGATATGTTATGTTTGCATTTTTGAATCAGTTATTAATCTTATGGATGCATATGACCATTATATACATGCCTGGAAATACCCACAAATACTAATTAGACCACATTGGCTGACTTAATAAGGCCAAATGAGTCCGCTAAAACCACAAACCCTTCTAATCTCGCTTGACCACAAAATCTATATTTCTGAGAACAAGCGGATGCAAATAACCGACCCAGATCCAGCCACCCATTAAACAACTTACCAAACTTTGTCTTTGTTGTCAAGGAGAAATGTGATGTTGAATTTACTGGAGATATCGAATGTCGCAGCGCTCATGCAGAACATGTCACCTTAAACGGAAAGACTTGTTATTCTGACATGAAACACCTGAAGGATCAGTGTCTGAGATTCCCGCAGCTGTAATGATCCCTCATTAGTCTGCTACCTTCATGCACACTAGACCTTCCCTGCGCTCAGATGTCAGGTGGATGATGGTGAGCTTCAGCGCTGCTCGAATAACTCATTACCTGACAATCGTAAAGCAACAGCTTGTTCTTTTTCAAGCAGATCAATTGCCTTTGATGCACATTATTGCAACGCCTGTTTCTCCATGCTGATCTCTGCGAGAGACTGACACAACTAGACATGGACTGTGGATAATACGTCTCCAGTGGACTGTAATGATGTGATGTTGACGTGGGTCAGTTTAGTAAGGTGTAAGAGTCGCTCTGCTGCTGCAAACTGAAAAACTTTGACTTGTCTTTCTAACAGAACTGATAATCTAGCGCAGAATATTATGCACTGCAGTTTTGATGTTTTTGATGTTCTTGAAAGAAGCCTCTAACAGTAAACTTATGGCTGCATTTATTTGATCGAAATATAGTAACAACAGTAATATTGTGAATTATTGTGAAAACGTAAATATATAGTAAAAAGTCATTTTATTCTTGTGATCAAAGCTGAATTTTCAGCATCATTACTCCAGTCTTCAGTGTCACATGATCCTTCAGAAATCACTCTAATATGATGATTTGATGAGTCAAGAAACATTTATGATTATTTATGTGTAAACTGTCCTATTTCTTTTTTTTTTTTCAGGATTCTCTGATGAATAGAAAGTTCAAAAGAACAGCAAATCTTTTGTTACATTATAAATGTCTTCACTGTCACTTTTGATCAATTGAATGTGTCCTTGATGAATAAAAGTACTAATTTATTCAAAAATGTTACTGACCTCAAACTTTTGAATGGTAGTTGTATTCTTTAAATGACATGTGGTTTTCGGCCGTGAAAAGAGTATCATTTGTGTTCACAACAGCTGAGAATGTGCATTGCCATCTTAATTACTTACAGAATATTTACATATTTAATATGTTGATTTATTGTAGTACATTTGATTATTTTAAAATACATTTGATTAATTGTAATATTATTAAAAGTATTGTTTCATGTGATGGTGATGAATATTTTATAGGAGCATAAGCATTTTAACATTTACTTTTTACTTTACCAAAATGTAAAAGGTCCCCGTTGAGTTTCCCAGTTGTTATCGGCTGAATGCTCACAGTGAAACTGATTCAATGCAATGGTGTAGTTTGAAAGGAACAGGTCTGCAATTCAAATATACTTCAGATTAACAATACTGTCACATCTGGTTTAGGTTTTGTTTCATTTTCATGTATTCATGTTTTTTATTTTTAAATAAATTAGTCATAGTAAAGTGTCTCATTTTAATGTAATGTGATTTCCTAGCAACTGGGATAGGCAAATCTTGAGATAGGCTTTGCTGGGAAGAATCCACTCGTTCCCAGGAAAATAGCTTAATGATGCATTTGTAGGCCACATTCAAATGAGCTTTCAAATTGTGACTTCAAATACAGCACGATACTCATAATATTTTGAGTGCAATAAAAATGAATTAAATGACATGAGTAATTCAGGGCACGACATGGGCTTTCTTGTTGCATTATTCTCCAGTGAAGCGCTCTGGACTGTGTGCCTTCGGTTCAGACTCTATATATAGCCTTCATGTTTAACAGTCTCTTGTCTAGCTTTGTCATTGTAACCCAAGTTGATGAATTTTGTCAAGCCAGGTCTATGTTCGAGTTCAAGTGCTCATGTTCTTGCATTTAGTTTGTAATTCAACTGTGAATGCAAGTTATTTTACTTTCTTCATTGAAAAATAATGTCATTCCAAAACCAGTAAGACTTTCGTTCATCTTCGAATCACAAATGAAGGTATTTTTAATGAAATTAAAATCTCTCAGACTTTATTATGAATATCTTTGTGTCTCAAAGTTTAATGAAAGTCTGACTGGTTTGGAACGATATGAGGATGAGAGAATTTTCATGTCTGTGTGAACGAACCCTTTAAAGGCATGACATGGGCTTTCTTGTTGCATTATAAGCCCTATTTGGACGGTAATTGTTTCTCATGGGGTCGTACGGTATTTTCATCGTTTACTGGGTTAGTCTGTGATTTTATTCCCGTCTGAATCCAGAATGTCAGTGTTTTTCTCCCACCACCCGCGTAAAAATCCTAAAAATTACCTACTGTTTTTTGATGAACACCAACGTCTGAATCCACATCTCTGAGTTTACAAGAAGAAATCACTTCAAAATTCACTGTTTAAATCAGTTTTGATCACTGTCGAACACCGGACAATAACTGTTGCGCTTTGCAACCATTTTTGCATGTTCGCAAATTCATATGCATTTTAAAGATCTAGTGTAGGCTATTACTGAAATGCAGAAAGTATTTACAAGAACAGTATTTAAGTGTTGAAAAGCATTTGAAATGGGCCGTTATTATGACAGCAATTTATTAAAATAATAATCCGAGCAGCATTACCTCATGTAAATAAGAGGCTGTATTAACTTATTTCCACTAATTTTCAAATTTTTAAAATGGCATACATCATTTTGAGATAAATTACAATACAGACAATTATTATAGTGCGTGGCCGATATCTTATTTTTTAAACAGGAGATTTAAATAATCAAATAATAAATAGGACATTAGGCTATTTTCTAAAGTTAAATATTAATTTATTCTTATTATTCCAAGTATATGACATTTTCTTTACAGCGGACAATCATGTGACTGACCACGTGAGCAGTGCGTTCCCGAGATCATAGGATCACAAAACTCGCATCGTCAATAAATCACCGTCCTAATGCGTGAGTTTTATCACTGAGGTGACATGCAAATTTGAGAAACAATAACCGTCTGAATAGGGCTATAGAGTAATTCTGCTCTTCCAGGCGTCCTGATCCTGCAGAGAAACTGCCACTGAGATGAATGGGAATGTGGAGAGAGATTTCTCCAGGTATTATAGAGCTCCTCGGATCTCACAGTAAGAGATTGAACCATTATAGGTAGGCCTGATTGTTTGAACTCCAGGATCCACTCTACCCGATATTCTACTCAACCTATTGCCATCACACACTGAGATGGCCTTTTCTCCGAGTCTATTTGCCGGGGAATGAGTGCTTTATCTGACCTTGTGCTCCTCCGGTCTCTACACAGACACATCTGTGCTTGTTGAATTCAAACCACACATGGACAAAACATGCGCCAACTTCAGAAGATCCATTGTATTGTTGATAGTGTTTGGCATTAACAATATATAATCCGTTTCTCCATACTTATTATTCTGAAGTTGTAATAAGTTACGCAGACTTATAATATGTTGATTTTCTATTAGACTGTACTTTGGGTTCAGTCATAGCAGATTAGTTAGATGTTTTATTAGTTCTAATAGGCCTACTGAATAAATGGTTTTGCATTCCAGTCCCATTTTGCCCTCTTCCCAGCATGCACCGGGTAATGAATAATTAATATAAGTGATACAGTTTTGTTTACACTGTTGCTGATTTAGTTTTCAAGTTTAGTAACTGGTTGTAATATGATATCAGACTAAGGGCCAGATTTACTAACAGCTTGTGCCAGTGCAAACCCTCTTTTGGCGTTAAAAAACTACTTTCAGGATTTACTAAAGACACACAGTGAAAACTTAGTGCTGGAAAGGCCTGGACAGGGTTATTTTTCCTGATGACTTTATTGCATATGCATTTGTAGGCGTTTCTCTTTCAGACGCAGTATTTATGAGAGGAGAGTATTAAATGAATCACACAAGGTGATTTAATAAGGTTTGCACTAGTCAATGTTCTGGTGTTTGCGTCATTATTTACCGCCCAAAAAAGCACGTCTTAAACCAGACGCTAATTTGCGCTGCTGTTGTTAGATTGTGTTGGTCATTATGGAAATGATCCGGCTGCGTCTGTGTTCTTTAATGTGTGTGTCGTCAGTAGATCACGAGCAGAACTTTCCCATCGGAGCTTTTATGGGATTATAGCGCTCGCACGCTAATTTGCCCTGTTTAGTAAATCTGGCCCATAGTTTGCTTCTCTATTAAAGCGATCAGGTAGTTGATTGTTGCCCTTGTTGTGAACCACGTTTAAGTTTTTTTTTGAACAACCATATACAAGTATGTGTGTGAAGTTTTAGCTCAAAATATTTTTATATAACATGTTAAAATTGTCAGATTGACAGTTTTAGTGTCTGTCCCTTTAAATGTGTGTATCTGTGTGTGTGTGTGTACTTGTTTTCATGACAACTGAGGACATTTTTATGAAAACACACCTGCAAATGAGGACACTCGGGAAAATACGTGATTTATGAGGACATTTTGGGGGTCCTCGTTTTTCAAATGGCTTTAAAAACATACTAAGCAGTGTTTTTTTAAAAATGTAAAAATGCAGAATGTCTCCTGTGATGGGTAGGTTTAGGGATAGGGGCAGTGTAAGGGGATAGAATATACAGTTTGTACAGTATAAAAACCATTACGCCTATGGAATGTCCTCACAAATCACATAAACATGGCTGTGTGTGTGTGTGTGTGTGTGTGTGTGTGTGTGTGTGTGTGTGTGTGTGTGTGTGTCTGTGTGTGTGTGTGTGTTAGCAGCTCCAATTGCCTTACACAGACACACACTGAACATTTCAAAAACTTTTAGCCTTTTATGGTCAGACAAAGATGGAGAGACTCAAGAAGAAGTGACAACATGTAGACGACATTTCTGAATGGTTAGTTGATGAATTTATGTATCTTATGTGTAGTTATCTTCTAGTCATTGATTAGCATATTCTGTCATGATAATCTATAAATCACATTCCCGTGGACGGGGTTTATGTAAATTTTTACCATTTTTGTACCATTTTGTTATAATTTTTGACCGAAGAGCACCAGAAGCCTTCAACCTTCAATGAGACGCTCAAGTCCTCAGTAAAGCGCAGTGTAACGGGCTCTGCTATAAGAGCTTGAGGTTATTCGTATGCATTTCTCTGACAGAGACACATCTGTCTACATGAACTCAGATTCATCACGCTGGCGGAGATGAGAACAGCTGCACCTCGAACACACACACGTTTCTCTATCACAGTTCTGTGTGATGAATCCCTCAGCGTTACGAGGGACAGAGGTCAGATGTTATAACTCATTCTCCTGATCAGTTGTCTCGGTGTCAGTAAGGCTTTCTCTCGGGCCACACCACTGAGTCTGGGAGCATTAATCCGGCTGACTCACGGTGTGTATAAATTATTTCTTTTAATCTACTAAAGCTGTGGTGGCAACAGAGAGGAATCACTAATTCTCCCTCATTATAAATCAAGCGGCTGCTATAGAAAGCGTCAGATTGGCTGAGATGCACTCGTTCTTGTTCTTTCACCTCACAGAAGCAGGATTTTAAACTCTAAACACCTTTGGGTAGGATATTCTCAGAGATATATTCCCTAAAATCAATCTTATCTTACACTCTTTTATTTGTAACCTATTCAATATTGCAAAGATGTATATTGAATGTTCTCAATAATACGTAATTCTCTCACAGTTTTTATGACTATTATTTTTAAAAAGTAATAAGAAACAAACTTTTGACTTATAAGAACTGCTAAACAATAAATATATTTCATGCTGGAAGCAAATCCAGTAACTAACAGATAATGTGTTTTATGTGTCTCGCGCTGCATGTTAGACTTCGATATTGAAATATGCACAGAATGCATCAATCTGGACATTAAAGTTCAGGGAGGAGGAATTGTCTGTAGATCCAGTGAGACTGTCGTAATAAAGCAGAAACTGATGCTGGTATATGAACTAATATAGTGGTTACGTTTACTTCCACTGTTTTTATCCCCATCTGTGCACTAATAAATGTGAAATATATTTCTTCTGTACCATTAAAAATAATAATAAAAAAGAAGCTCCAGAATGATTCATGATGATCTGGTCTAAAGAAAACGACATGTTTCAAGTAAAGTTTTTTTTTTGCTTAAAGCCCAAAAGTGACAAAGCTCATCACTGTAAACCCGAATAAGTTGGCAAAACTCAAAAAAATTAAGTTGTCTCAAATTTTTAAGTTAATAAATTCAAAGTTTAAGTAAGCAGAACTGGCAGATTTTTATTTTGTACTTGTACATTTTAATAGTTCTTAACTTGAAATGTTTGAGTACACTAATATCAGTTATGTGAACCTGAAAGAAAAAGAAAGTGCTAAATACTTTTTCATACTCATAAAAGTTAATTTAACTGAACTAATTAGTTTAATTTAAGTTTGTCCTACTCAAACCAATTAATTATTTTGAGTGTTAGGGTTTACAGTGAACAAGGTAATGAAATAAAGTATATTTCTAGTATATTTCTTGTATATAGAGAAACATCTAGATGATGGGTATATCTGGGATTGGGTGTTAAAGGGTTAAATGACATTTTCATTTTTCACATTAGTTAAGATGAATTAACAGTGAATAACACTTCTACAGCATTTATTATTCTTATTTAATGTTAATCTCAACATTTACTAATATATTTTCAAGATCAAATGTTGTATCTTTTGACTTTAGTTAATGCACTGTGAACTAACATGAACATTTTTATTCACTAACATTAACTAAATTAATAAATGCCGTTAATTCATGTTCATTATGCATTAACTAATGTTAATAAATTATTGTAAAGTGATACCAATTAAATAAACATTCAAATGCATCACAATAGACCATCACTAGTGAATTGTATTGAGAATTAGACAAAATCCTAAATACATATATTCATATTTCTCTTAAACTTTATTATATTTGATTATATAAAATATTGCTGTATGGAATGCATATGTTCAGGACTGACACATTGCCATGACAACAGTCAAAATCAACTGTATACTGTGATAGTTAATGCTGCATCTGTGTGTATCATAAACATAATGACAAAGCAGATGTAGAAACACTATTAATAACCTTACAGGGAAAGATGGGGTTAGATGTCCAGTTAAACCATTGCACAAGTTTAATCATGTATAGGATTAGTGAAGTTACTAATATAATTGTTACAAATTTTGCACACAAAAAAACAGTGACCATCTCAACTTGACCTGTAGCTCGTCCAGGTGAAGCTTCAAGGTTCTTTAGTATGTGTCACATATGACGCACACATGTGATGCAATGTAGAGAAATGGTTTCCCCTGGTTTATCATCCCTCAGTGCAAAAATACTAACAACAATAAGATAAAACGAAAAATAAATAAACCATGAATATTTATAGAAACCATGAATATAAATAAAATCAATATATGATAATATGTGTGCCTTGGGTAAATCTCGCCCATTTAACCCTTTACGGGTGCAGTGACATAGTTTCTGTGATTCAGGCACACAGAAAACATGCAATCTTGGGTTTATTTGCTACAGGGACGGCAGTGTCTTCACAAGCCTGAAAGACCAGCTGTCTAAACAGATCTAAAGGAGAAGAAAACATCTCAGGACCTTGGAAGACATCCTAAGCATCTCTACAAGAAACCCTGATCACACAGACATGGAGCAGAAGAGAGAGAGAGACTGGAGAGAGTTTCTCTCTTGAAGGAGGAGTACATTAACATCACTCTGCCAGATCTACATTCATTTACATTACTTTACAGTAAATTACTTAAATAAATTAGGGTCAGTAAATAAACGTTCTTGATATTGTCTCCTCTATTGTGTCGTATATCTGTGAAACGCTTCTGGAACGAGAACAAATGTGGGCGGGGCTTGATTGTGTCTGTGGGGAGTTGATTGGCTGGTTGGATGGTTGTGGTTTGCTATTGGCTGATCTCATGTGAGTGACAGGTTAAAGCTCCGCCCTCGTCATCAGAGAAGAGAAGAGATGCTGCAAGAGGAGCTTATTCTCATTCAACATTATTAACACAATAATGATGATGTGCACCCATAACTCATTTACAATAAACACTGTGAAATTACATTAAAAATAAACTACAATTGTCAATTTTGATTTCATGGTGACTGTAAGAATTGATTGTCAACCTTAGGATGTCAAACTAAATATTACGATTTTTTTTTTTTGATTTTTTTTTTTATGAATTGTATTATTTTAGAACACTGTTGCAACAACAGGGTTGCATATTAATCATAACTCAGTCCAGACTGTCAAGTTTGGGATCAAATGCTGTAGATATTTATAAACTCTTATGTCCAATAAATTGAGGAAAACAATATTTGATAACTTTTTACCCACAATAACCTAGTGGCATTTGAATGGCTGAACTTTATGGATGCAGTTGAAAGAAAATGAATGATCTTTTTGCAAAATGCAGATTATTATCCCGCCATGCTTTAGAAAGGGTGAAGATGATCATGTTATGTGTGTCTGTAATGGGGGAAAATCATGTGGTAAAATGTTTATATATTACATTTTTGGATAAAATTAGTCAGTTGTTATTATTATTATTATTATTATTATAGTGAATTGAATATCAGTTCAACAGATTTTGTCAATATTATGACGTATGTTTGTAATAGTTGGATACAGTCGAGAAGGTCCAGGTCTCTGCGGTGGGACAGACTTTTATAGAGCCGATCAAAATATTGGATGTGTTTAAACCCTACTTGACTTGGTTTATTTATTTTGCACAATTTAATTTTGCCCTAACCCTCTCTCTCTCTATCTCTCTCTCTCTCTCTCTCTCTCTCTCTCTCTCTCTCTCTCTCTCTCTCTCTCTCACACACACTCTCTCTCTCTCTCTCTCTCTCTCTCTCTCTCTCTCTCACACACACACACACACACACACACACACACACTCTCTCTCTCTCTCTCTCTCTCTCTCTCTCACACACACACACACACACACTCTCTCTCTCTCTCTCTCTCTCTCTCTCTCTCTCACACACACACACACACACACACACTCTCTCTCTCACACACACACACACACACACACACAAACACACACACTCTCTCTCTCTCTCTCTCTCTTTCATACACACACACAAACACACACACACACACTCTCTCTCTCTCTCTCTCTCTCACACACACACACACACACACACACACAGACACACAACCTTTACTGTGTGTACAATAACTCCTGAATCATAGTTCCTGCTAGAAGCCTTCCCTCACACAGGGAAAACCGTGTCCTGTGGTTATTTGCTCAATAGATAATCAGTCCCAGTGCGAGAGAACTCAGGCTTTTCCTCCGCTTGTACATCCGTGTCATTACAACATTACAGCATTCATCCCCAATCAGAGCGACCGAGTGTGTGTGTGTGTGAGGATGTTAAAAGCGATGTGTGTTTCACTGCTCTTATTCACACACACTGGCGTTTAACACTCCTACCCGCCACTTTCATCTTCATTTACCCCGCCATGCGTGTGTTCACACGAGGACACACACGAGCACTGATGATCTGCGCTGTGATAATTGCGAGCGCGATCCATTAGTCTTAACGCTTCGCACAAGAGCCGGGAATCAATGGTGTGTGTTAGAGAAGTAATGACTTGTCTTAAAGGGTTTCGCTCTTTTCTTTCAATCGGATTACATGTAGATGTATTGCAGATACTAATTCAGTATTTGGCCTGTATGCGTTAGACTGAGGATCACACTTCTGCTCTACTCGCAAAATACTCCATTAAAATAAGTTTTTTATTTTTTTGATTGTAACTCTGACTGCACATGTACATGTAGGACTATTACAGGTTTTTTCTTCAAATGCTTACACACTAAATCCTTACTTGTCACACAATTTCTGAAACCTGACACTCAAACACCAGAACCACACACCAAATCTGTAAAACCAGACACTAAATCTCGGCCTTCGACTCAGTTTCATTTCATAAAACACTCTTTGTAAACTACAACACACAATTCTCTATGTAAGACACAAAAATCTAATCTTGATTCTCTTTTTCAAACACAACCTATCAAAACACCACAGTAATTCATCAGAGCCTCACACACACACACACACACACACACACACTCCTCACACACACACACACACTCACACACACTCCATGCATGTGCAAACACTCATTGCTTTCCTGAACACCAGCCAATCATGGCTTTAGAAGGTCTATAAAAGGTCAAAGGTCGAGTTATAGGTTTTTCGGACTGTGTAATTCTGTATTCACAAACACAAATGCTTACAGTGAAACAAATAAAGTTTGGTTTCAATCTTGCTTTCGTGTTTACTGTGAGTTTTTCAACATCTACTTTCAATCTTGTCCAGAAATGAACACAGGAGCTCATGAAAGAAGAGCTTTAGGTTTTGAATAACTGTGTGTATGTGATATATCCAAAAGTATAATATTATGGCAAAGGTGTTTGCAACGCAAGACAAATGTTTGCTTTTGATGTGTTTGTGATATTTTGAATGCAGTGCTTCATTTTGCAAGAGATGTGAGGAATTTAGCATTTTGAGTGTGCAGTTCTTGGATTTGTGTGTAAAGTTTTGAAAAAAAAGAGGCAAAGTTTTGAAAATGTGTGTAAACATCATTCGTTTACTCGGATCACTGAAAGGGGGAAGGATACTGTGTAAAAAACAGCCCTTTACTTTATATTCCTCTGCCAAGAATAAACTACAGAAACACAGATTCAGAAACAGCACTTCTCTGCCCTCAGTCTATCAGACTATCATTACTATAACGCCACTGTTATTTTACTCTGTGTAGGAAGCAAGTGTTCTGCGACCGAGTGTGACAAATAGTTTGAGTGATTTTGGAAACTCTAATTAATGGAAATCTGGTGTCTGAAATGAACCCTGCCATTTAATGGAAAAATACTTTTCTTGAATATAACAATGGATGACATTGAAATTGCAAAAAATTGCTCCTGTTTAGTTTTTATTTTATTTTATGATTTTACTTTCATTCCTGGTCTAATTGTGAACTGTTGATCTGTGCATGCTATTCTAAAGAAAACAAAAAGTTTGTCTTTGTAATATTTGAACAAAATATAACACCTTGCTCTGCTTCTGTTGACGTCCAAGACCAGTTTTCAAAATATATCCCAGTTCTGATCCACAAAAAGAAACAAAGATCATGTTGTGAACACTTCATGCTGATATGGTGTAATTGGAAATCATTTATGTGACTCATTAAAATATGAACAGAGATGTTTTTGGAGACAGATTTTGTATTTTTAAGTTCAAAATGAAACAAAATCATAACAGTTTGGTGAATTGTGTGAGGTAATTGGTCATTATAGAGTCTGGAGGTGAAGTTGCATCAGTTAGCGGATCTCTACTCTTCCACTCACTGCACCAATAGGAAAATCACAGATTATGCTCAAATGCTCTCATGAGATGCCAAATGAAATGTAAAATCTCGCCCTCACCTGATTCATTACGCAGTCACTGAAGTACAAGTGTCATTCTCTGTAGTGCTTTTGTGCAAATGGACCAAAAACAGACATTTTACAAGACATTGTGGATCAACAATCTTAGTACATATATGCCAATCCCATTAACAGAAATACAATAAGTGAGTTTAATAACCAAGTATCAGATTCAGCTCTAAGATGTCGTTCTGTGGAAATGAAATGCCACTTCAGAGCAACTTTGATTTGAGTTCCTATGATTCATGTAGAAATCAATAATGCTGCACTATAAGGTTGTTTTGTCATGCATGTAAATGCAAGTGTTTTGTTTGTTTTTTGTTTTTGTTTTTTTGTGGTTGAATTCAGAATTATTTGAGGTGTGTGATGTTATTTATTTATTTATTTTTGATTTGCAGGTGAACAGATGCACTCTCATTAAAATCAGATAATTACTCTCTGTTCATTCTGTTCATTCTTAAAGATGCATTTTCCCATTTATTATTATTATTTATTTATTTATTTATTTATTTGTATTCATGTACAGAATACACATTAGAACAGTATATTGTGATGTTTTTAAAACATGCATTGGGAAGAAAAACAGTGTTTGACATTATGACATTACCAAAGTTGCACTCTGAGTGAAAAGCATCTTTTATTTGGACCTGTACAATTTAAATGCACATATATTGATTTTAAGCATTAAAAATCAATATATGTACATAATATTTATAAAATATCCACACACTTGGGCTGGTTTCACAGACAGGGGTTAGATTAAGCCAGGATTAAGCTTTAGTTCAATTAGGACATTTTAGTAGATTTTTTAAAATGTGACAAAACAATGGCAGTGACATATTTTAAGATATACTGTATCATTGCAAGTTACAGCTCAAACATGCAGTTTAGTCCAGGACTAGCTTCAGCCTTGTCTGTGAAACCAGGGTTCGTGTTATTTGTAAAAAATGTTCAGTATTTAGAAAACTCTGGGTTCAATGAGAGTTTTTGTTGTTGTTTTTAAAGAACAAAATAATTTTTATTCAGCAAAAACTCATTCAACTGATAAACAGTAGTAAACTTTTACATTGTTCTCTAATTAAACTTAATGCAAATCAAAGTTTGTGACAGCTTGTTTCCACCACAAAATTAAACATTTTAAAAGATAATTGCGACTTTTTATCTCACAATTGCAAGCTTACTGTACATCTCGCAATTCTGACTTTATTTCTCAGAACTGCTTGATATAAAGTCGCAATTGTGTGTTATAAAATCAGAATTGTGAGATATAAACTCAATTGCGAGAAATAAACTCGCAATTCTGACTTTTATCCTCGCAATTGTGAGTTTATAACTCGTAAACTTTATATCATGCAATTCTGAGGGGGAAAAAAGTCAGAATTGTGAGATAATAAGTTGCGCTTACCTTTTTTATGTTTTATTCTATGGCAGAAACAAGCTTCCAAAGTTTTCAACATTGATAACATTGATAACGGGGAGAATGCAGGAGACTTGGATAATGCTGGAGACTTGGAGAACACTGGAGACAGGGAGAATGCTGTAGACTTGGAGAATGCTAGAGACTTGGAGAACGCTAGAGACTTGGAGACCGCTGGAGACTTGGAGAATGCTGGAGACTTGGAGACCGCTGGAGACTTGGAAAACACTGGAGACTTGGAGACCGCTGGAGACTTGGAGAAAGCTAGAGACTCAGAGACCGCTGGAGACTTGGAGAACACTGGAGACGGGGAGAGCGTTGGAGACTTGGAGAACTCTGGAGACTTGGAGAACGCTGGAGACTTGGAGAATGCTAGAGACTTGGAGAATGCTAGAGGCTTGGAGACCGCTGGAGACTTGGAAAACACTGGAGACTTGGAGACCGCTGGAGACTTGGAGAAAGCTAGAGACTCGGAGACCGCTGGAGACTTGGAGAACACTGGAGACGGGGAGAGCGTTGGAGACTTGGAGAACGCTGGAGACTTGGAGACCGCTGGAGACTTGGAGAACGCTGGAGACTTGGAGAACGCTAGAGACTTGGAGACCGCTGGAGACTTGGAGACCGCTGGAGACTTGGAGACCGCTGGAGACTTGGAGAACGCTGGAGACTTGGAGACCGCTGGAGACTTGAAGACCGCTGGAGACTTGGAGAACGCTAGAGACTTGGAGACCGCTGGAGACTTGGAGACCGCTGGAGACTTGGAGAACGCTAGAGACTCGGAGACCGCTGGAGACTTAGAGAACACTGGAGACGGGGAGAACGCTGGAGACTTGGAGAACGCTAGAGACTTGGAGAACGCTGGAGACTTTGAGACGTGGAGAGATGAGATGCAGGATCGCTGGAGACTTGGAGAACACTGGAGACGGGGAGAACGCTGGAGACTTGGAGAACGCTAGAGACTTGGAGAACACTGGAGACGGGGAGAGCGTTGGAGACTTGGAGAACGCTGGAGACTTGGAGAACGCTGGAGACTTGGAGAACGCTAGAGACTTGGAGAATGCTAGAGGCTTGGAGACCGCTGGAGACTTGGAAAACACTGGAGACTTGGAGACCGCTGGAGACTTGGAGAAAGCTAGAGACTCGGAGACCGCTGGAGACTTGGAGAACACTGGAGACGGGGAGAGCGTTGGAGACTTGGAGAACGCTGGAGACTTGGAGAACGCTGGAGACTTGGAGACCGCTGGAGACTTGGAGAACGCTGGAGACTTGGAGAACGCTAGCGACTTGGAGACCGCTGGAGACTTGGAGAACGCTGGAGACTTGGAGACCGCTGGATACTTGGAGAATGCTGGAGACTTGGAGAACGCTAGAGACTCGGAGACCGCTGGAGACTTGGAGAACACTGGAGACGGGGAGAACGCTGGAGACTTGGAGAACGCTAGAGACTTGGAGAACGCTGGAGACTTTGAGACGTGGAGAGATGAGATGCAGGATCGCTGGAGACTTGGAGAACGCTGGAGATTTGGAGAATGCTGGAGACTTGGAGACCGCTGGAGACTTGGAGAACGCTGGAGACTTGGAGAACGCTAGAGACTTGGAGACCGCTGGAGACTTGGAGAACGCTGGAGACTTGGAGACCGCTGGAGACTTGGAGAATGCTGGAGACTTGGAGAACGCTAGAGACTTGGAGACCGCTGGAGACTTGGAGAACGCTGGAGACTTGGAGAACGCTAGAGACTCGGAGACCGCTGGAGACTTGGAGAACACAGGAGACGGGGAGAACGCTGGAGACTTGGAGAACGCTAGAGACTTGGAGAACACTGGAGACTTGGAGAACGCTAGAGACTCGGAGACCGCTGGAGACTTGGAGAACACTGGAGACGGGGAGAACGCTGGAGACTTGGAGAACGCTAGAGACTTGGAGAACGCTGGAGACTTGGAGACGTGGAGAGATGAGATGCAGGATTGCTGTAGACTTGGAGAACACTGGAGACTTGGAGAACGCTAGAGACTTGGAGACCGCTGGAGACTCAGAGACAGCTGGAGACTTGGAGAACACTGGAGACGGGGAGAACGCTGGAGACGGGGAGAACGCTGGAGACTTGGAGACGTGGAGAGATGAGATGCAGGATCGCTGGAGACTTGGAGAACACTGGAGACGGGGAGAACGCTGGAGACTTGGAGAATGCTGGAGACTTGGAGAACGCTGGAGACTTGGAGAACGCTGGAGACTTGGAGACCGCTAGGGACTTGGAGAACGCTGGAGACTTGGAGAACGCTAGAGACTCAGAGACAGCTGGAGACTTGGAGAACACTGGAGACGTGGAAAACGCTGGAGACGGGGAGAACGCTGGAGACTTGGAGAACGCTAGAGACTTGGAGACCGCTGGAGACTCAGAGACAGCTGGAGACTTGGAGAACACTGGAGACGGGGAGAACGCTGGAGACGGGGAGAACGCTGGAGACTTGGAGACGTGGAGAGATGAGATGCAGGATCGCTGGAGACTTGGAGAACACTGGAGACGGGGAGAACACTGAGACTTGGAGAACGCTGGAGACTTGGAGAATTTGATGCGAGCGGCAACTGGCAACCAGTGCAGGAGAGGAGTGACATGTGCTCTCTTCGGTTTGTTAAAGACCACTCTAGCTGCAGCATTTTGGATCAGTTTTAGAGGTTTGACAGAGCAAGCTGGGAGACCAGCCAGGAGAGCATTACAATAGTCCTGTCTGGATAGAATAAGTGCTTGGACAAGGAGTTGTGTAGCTCTGATAGGAAGGGCCTGATCCTCCAAATGTTGAATGTACAAGGCAAATCTGCAGAACCGGGCAGTTCTAGCAATGTGCTCTGTGAAGTTCAATTGATCATCAATCACAACTCCAAGGTTCCTTGCTGACCTTGGAAGTTATGGATGACAAACCTAGTTGAATGGAGAAGTTGTGGTGTAGTGTTGGGTTGGCCGGGACCACGAATAGCTCTGTCTTTGCAAGGTTTAGTTGAGGGTGGTGGTCCTTCATCCAGCCAGAAATGTCTGTCAGGCAGACTGAGATACGATCAGCTATCGTCGGATCGTCAGGCTGGAATGAGAGGTAGAGTTGTGTGTCATCAGCGTAGCAGTGATAGGAAAAGCCATGTTTCTGAATCACAGATCCTAGTGATGTCATGTAGATGGAGAAGAGAAGTGGTCCAAGCACTGAGCCCTGAGGCACTCCAGTAGCTAGATGTTGGGTCTTAGACACCTCACCCCTCCACGACACCCTGAAGGACCATCCTGAGAGGTGAGACTTGAACCATTGGAGTGCGGTTCCCATTCTTGTCTTAGGACAACTTTGATTTACTTTTTTGATCCACTTCAAATGTTGACTACTGTATATACTGTATATAAATGCTGATTTCAACTAGTCAAAACAAGCTCTGTAAAGAGTGCTAGAAAAAAAAACTAATGCATTTCACAGAGATCAAGGCGAATTAACATTGACCAACACATTGAATAATCATTCCAGCACGGAGGTAATGCGTCATGTGAACATGAGGAACATGAGGAACATGAGGAACATGAGGAACATGAGGAACATGAGGACTAAAGCACACGAATGATGTAACGAAGAGAACAGCAGCCGCTTCTCTTACACTGGCTGGAGGTTCAGTGTGTGTGATGTGATGGAAACTCTCCAGTGTGGATCAGTCACGCTGGACCAGCACATTATTCCTCAACTTTTGACATTAAGGGAAAAAACACAGATTTGAAGGAAATCTTTGCATTGATAGCAGTGAGCCAGGACCTGTTGATTATCGAGTACTTGTCGCACACATCGGATGTTCAGTGTCTGCTCTGTTGGTGTAATCTGTTTAAATGATTAGGAAGAATTGTTGCGAGTTTGGTGACGTGCCTCTCCAAACCCTCACAGGGAAACCGATATTTTCATGTTTCAGAGACACTGGCTAATGGATGCAAGTCAAACCAGGCTCTTTTTTATTGTATTTTTTTACTGCACTGCAGTTGTGCTGATCTTCAGTATCAGTGCAGATGTTAAATTAACGTTAGTCTCAAACGGCAGTCTGTTCACTGACCGTCTGATGCATACAGATTGTTCTTGTGCAACTAGGAGTTCACTGAGAAACAACATTTCTTTGCAAGTTTTGATATTTGATCGCACATACATTTTTTGCTCAGTTCTCTGAAATAATTATTTGCGTACACCAGATTTGCGAGCACCTAAATAGCACATAAAAACAAAAAGATCTGTTTGACTGCTTTATATTTGTGATGGGAGAAACTTTGAATCATTTGATCCAACTGCTTAAAAAAATGAAAAAGAACTATAAAAACACCTTTCACAAACCAATTGCAAATGTTTATTGAAAGTGTAATGCAATTAACAAACATTTATTACCATTGAATAAGAAGTGTCTGTATAATACATGTATGTGTTATTTTATTAATTTGTATAGCTTGTTTTATGGAGAGCTTGGTTAATCAGGCCAATAAGAGACTATTAACTAAAACTCTTCTTTTTATTACAGTAATGTGTTATTTAAAATCTACACATTTATTAAACCTAAAAAAAAAAAATACACTGGTTCATGGGTTCACAGAGATCATCAAACTCTAGTGGTGAACCATTGAAATTTCGAAACATTTCAAAACAGTTATAACGTAACGAAGCCTCGTTTACTGAAATCAAATGACTTTGTCAGTTTGATACACACTCAGAATCACTGGTTTGAAACAGATGATTCAGAAAGGTTTCGAATCTTCACGAAGCGTGTTTATATCCATCAGCTGCTCTCTTCTCTGATTGAGAGGTTTTTGGCCAGGATAATACAGTGTGGAGAACACAAAGGTCAAAAGACTGGCTATATTCAAGGTTAACTTGGTTTTAAAGAATATGTTCAATATTAGCCAGGCCTTTATACAGGTAATTCATCAGCCAGAGAAAGGTCACAAATATAGTGCACATCCCTATAAGGACCCAGCTAACAAAATATATGTTCTAAGAACGCTTTGCTAATGTTCCCATTAAAATGACATTTAAATAAAGCTAAGAACTTTTGAGAACATTATTGAAGACCAGAAACTTTAAACAGACATTCATATTGACGTTACTGGAAGAACATTTGTTCATAACTTTGAAAAAACATTGTGAGAACGTTCTCTGTTAGCTGGATGAATACATGCACAGCTTCATTTTTAGAATGTATTGCATGTTGAAGGTGATTTTAAGATGCGTTTGTAAGGCGATGAATTGAGGTGTAATTGGGAATGTAATAATAGTAATTGATGTCTTTTTTGGTTGACTAATGTATCATTAATGTACACTGCCTATAAGATGCAACGCTCTTTCTTTTGTCCACAGGATTGCACTGTGATTTAAGACAGCACAGTTTGCGGTTGATCCCAAAGCGATTATTTTCCCTGCAGTTTTCTTTTATGATTTCACTCCAGT
The DNA here is from genome assembly GCF_963993115.1 of Abramis brama. Lineage (NCBI taxonomy): Eukaryota > Metazoa > Chordata > Actinopteri > Cypriniformes > Leuciscidae > Abramis > Abramis brama. Next base: position 1,241,509 of record NC_139986.1, on the reverse strand, counting down.
TTCCTTTTTCTTTTGAGTTTTAAAGCCATTTATGGCTAGCTTAAAATAATTCAAATATAATTGCAGATCCAGTGGTGTCTCAGACTTTGAGTTCCACACAATATCAATGGCATCAGAAGCCATGTAATCAGGATACAGGTTTATGTAATCATTATCTCGGGATCATGCTGATGTATAGAACGCCATGGCGTTTCTGAAGTTAAATTTATCCAAAACGCTGCAGAAGCCATTTGATTTTGTGTGCATTTCTTATCACGAGTTTAATGTGCTGTGACAGATAATGCAAATGTCAATGATGTCTCTGTGGCGCATAATTACTGATTTATGCTTTAATCACACCCTGTTCCTGTTACATCATGTGCTTTCATGCAAAGATAAAGGAACTCGGATAGAACGAATCCAGTTGACGCTTTCTGAGATGTGTTTCTGCCTGAATGCTCATCTAATTTTCCTCATATACTTTCGACATTGACTACAAAAATGGCTATGAATTTATACATAAGCCAGAGCGTACCTCGTAACCGATGGATTTGATGGATTGAGCATATCAGGGAATGTGTATTCGTGCTCCCATTCAAATACTTATCCTAATAATTAGGTGATAAATGAGGTCTGTTGCTCCCATTGATATTCTCCATCCCTTTTATAATGCTGCACCTGAGTTGCCATGGCGATGGAGCTCAATGGGAGAGAGTGAGCCGCACTGCAACCGCAAGATCTGATGCAGGAATCCTGGAAGAGACCCAGATGATTGCGGTTTGGAAGAAGCAACTATTTTTGTCAAACCTGATTGTTTTATTGTCGCTTAACCGTGGCATTTCAATGTCCATGGATTCCCTTATCATTGATCTGTCTGGAAAATCAAATTTCATATCGCTCACAGGTGTTCCTTTTGTCCTTGTGCTTCAGGAGCGTTTCTCAACAAATAAAATATACAACAGTCACATTTCTGCTGAAGCGCCAATGTCAAGTCCTCCAGAATACACAATCTCTCCATATTGTATGGAATTACACACAAAAAAAAATGCTGGGTTGTTTCAACCCAATCAATTTTGGGTCAAATATGGACAAACCCAGCCATTGGGTTAAATTTTTAAATTGCATTTTTAACCCAGCGTTTGAGTTAGTCCATATTTGACCCAAAATTGGGTTAGAAAAACCCAGCATTTTTTAGAGTGTTAAGGCGGGCGTACACGGTGCGATTTTTGCTGTTTTTACAAGCTCGCAGATGATTTTTTTCACTCAGAAGGAATCGAGTGGAATCGGTGATGCTCGCATGGTGAGGAATTACGAGCCGAGCCGAGCATGTTATGGCACCTCCCGACCTCCCGATAATTTTTAAACATGTTAAAAAAATTCGGGGAGTCGGCCCGATTTTCACCAGCTGTCCCCTATTGCCAAATCATACACAACCACGTCGATGGGGCTATACCTCAGTGGCAGCAACCATACACCGTGCGCATACACTGTCTCTCTCTCTCTCACACACACACATACACACACACCTCTCTCTCTCCCTAGTTTTTATGTTGAAAGGAATGCTCTCTGCTTTTCAGCAAATCATTTGCACACACATTTCTGTCATATTTCTATCTGAAGCTTTGCCTGCATGCAACATTGACGGTCTCAGTGTTTAGCGCGAAAGCTCACGTGATTGCGGCCGGCTCTGGATAAAATTCGTGCAGGACAGTCGTGCCGTGTACCAGCTGCTTTGACGTGTACCAGATGCTTTGAATATATAGTAAAGTGTAATTCATTCCTGTGATCAAAGCTGAATGTTCAGCATCATTACTCCAGTCTTCAGTGTCACATGATCCTTCAGAAATCACTCTAATATGATGATTTGATGATCAAGAAACATTCATGATTATTATCAATATTATCAATATTTCTGTGGAAACCGTCATACATTTTATTTTTCAGGATTCTTTGATGAATAGAAAGTTAAAAAGAACAGCATTTATTTGATATTGAATCTTTTGTAACATTATAAATGTCTTTAATGTCACTTTTGATCAATTTAATGTGTCCTTGATAAATAAAAGTATTATTTTCATTAAAGTATCCCAAACTTTTGAATGGTAGTGTAAATAATACTTTGTAAAAACATTACATAATTTGTATGACCCTATACATTTTTGTTACCCATTTAAAATCAGCCAAAATATAGCCGAGGATCGGGTTACACCGGTGTCACACACACAAACAGATTCATCTTCATTTTCTGCCTGTTTTCAAACATGACACATCATGCTATGAGAGAGAAACTGCAGGCCGTGAAAGGACCTGGACTGGAACCTGATGAGACTGTCTTCTCAACAGATAACATGAGCGAATTCAGTCCCTGTAAGAAAATGAAAAAGAAAGGCGATTGGGGAAGTGTCAGACAGGGAACAGAAGGTTTCAGCTGGTCTCAAAGACACATCAAGAACTCATCAGGTTGAGTGACGTCTCGACCACCACCACTACATGACATCCAGAAGACATGACAAGTGCAGCATATCAGAAACCAATTAAACCTGGGACATGAAGTCTGACGAGTGACATTTCATTTACCTTGGCCAGAGAGAAAAAATACAGAAATGAAACTCATGCAATGACCAGGACTCTGGGTTTATCTATAGGTGTGTTTCCACACACTTTCTAATACTTCCACAGACCCATCAGTAAACTCAAGAACCTCTTTATCAACACCTAAAGATATGTTCCTTTGATTCGTTCCACAAAAGGATGTTAAATTGTTATATTTAATATTATATTTATGTTAAATATATGATAATACATACATGTTTAGTATTATATTCATTTTAATACTAATATTTCGTTTTTACAACTATAATGTTCTCAGCAATGGTTGCAAGAATGATAAGTTGAGTCAGGATTTAAGCGCAGCAGTGACTTTTAATAACAATAAACCAAAATACAAACATGAAGTAGAATCAAGCAGACATCAAGAAAAACTAAACAACTAACGAGAATAGCCTAAGAACAAATGAAACTGAGGACTATTGTAAGATATTTGTATTTGTAGTGATTCGTCAATTTAGCTCAAAGGAATTATTCGTTAATTTATAGGGAATTCGAAAGAGTCACTTATTACAACCGAGCAAATGACTCGTTCGCGGTTCATTTGAACTGGCTGTAACTATCAACTCTGCAACGGATATAAATATCCGAACTATAGTGAGAAACTATAGTTAGCAAGGTAACTTAGATCAGAAGTTAATAATTTAATTAAATTCGTAAGCACATAACACAAGTAATACTTCTCTTTAAAATACAAACAAGACTTTATTGATTATTCTAACACATAAAACTAATATCTAACACAAACACACGCACACACACATTCATACGAGTTGCAGAAAGAAAGAGAGAGTGAGGAAAGAATAAGTTTAAGAATGAGATGATGAAAGTTTCTATATGCACTTATGATATGACCTGGAACGAACCATCAATCATTAATTTAACCCTTCTATCGTTTCTTAGACAGGTTATTACATTTATATCAATACACCAGTTCAGCTTAAGAGTCTGGAGGCGGTACTTGCTTGTCTTTGCTTTGGGGATTCCCTTTGGTCAGCGTCAAAGGGGGTTTCCCGAGTTCGTTCGTTGGCTGGTGTCCTTGTGCTTGGATAGATGTCTGTGGCGGCCACTCACGTGGTGTGCTGGCGGATTGATGGAAAGTCTTTGTTGTTGGAAAGCAGGCTTTGCAGGAGAAACGTGGACCGAAATCTTGCCGCAAAACTTAACTTAGAACCGAGACTCACAACGGAAAAGAAAGGAAACTAAGAAAAGAAAGGAAATTGAGATGAGAGTAGATGATGGCTTGAATGAAGTTGTTTAACCCATGTTCTTCTGATCTTGATTTGGGTTCTTTCGTCTGCGCGTTTACATGGTTACTAGTCTGGTTTAGATCTTCATCTCCCGCTGCATTTTTGGTTCTGCACTAAACTTTGTTCGGGTCTAAGATTTTAAACTCACATGTTTGTCCGGCCTCCTGGATCAGTTCTGACCAATTAGATACTGTCTTTATTTAGGAGGTGGCGTTCTCTTCACTTCTTTTCATAAATCAAGCTTATCTGTGCTCTCCTTACTTTCTAAGCTCTAGCAGAGAGGACAGAGGCCACAGTTTAGACATTATTACTATTATAAGAATACAAAACATTTTACACAGATTTCAATCAAGCCATCTTTTGAATTAAGAACATACGATCATGCTGACAGGAAGCACGACACACTTTCATTCAAGCATCTAATAGTTATAACAATTACATGAATTGTATGGGATCTAAGCATATTAGACACACATATATTGTAGACGCAAAATAGAATCATGTAGTTGCATGATGTTTGATTATAAGTCCATTGAAAATTGTTCTTGAATGATTTTATGTATAGTTATAGGTAAAATCTCAGTTCTCTGGTTTGAAGAGAAGAGAACTCTGGTTTGGTCATTCAGAGGTCCTTAAGGAGGAGGGGGTCTGTAATGTTGTGGGCTCGAGCAGCTTCTGCTGTTATCTTGATCAGGCACTGAGCTGTGCCATCTCTGAGCCAATGATTCTTTTCCAAGCTATCTCACATTGACAAGTTCTTCCTTTAGTTGGGCTCATAAAAGTTCTTAGGTAGACTGACTGGAGCCTTCTTTTATTGTTCTGGATTGGTGATTTGGGGTCTGGAATGTTGGGTTCTGTGTGGAATTATGTTTGAACAAATCACCCTGAAGATTCATTTGTGTTTTGGTTCGCACTCAATCCTACACTATATATACACAGGAGATATATATATATATATATATATATATATATATATATATATATATATATGTATGAAGAGTTCAGATGCAAAAGCCTCTAAGTGCCATCTGAAATTTTCTTCTAGAATGATCATTTTTATCAAGTTTGTATATATAAGTTCAATAATTTCACTTAAATGGCAATGCAAATTACCTATTAATTGTCATTTAAGTGAAATTACTTAACTTAAATATACGAGCTTGATAAAAATTATCATTCTAGAAGAAAATTTCAGATGGCACTTAGAGGCTTTTGCATCTGAACTCTTAATACACACACACACACACACACACACACACACACACACACACACACACACACACACACACACACACACACAGGATAACTGAGGAAGTAAACAAGAGACAGGTGGGGCTAATCAATCAAACAATGAGTAACTATGGCAACAAATGCAAACATACTTAGAATATCATGTCAACCAAGGAAACAGATGAAAACATGAGAAAACTAAAAGTCCATGAAAATGAAACTAAAACAATAAATGAATGTGACAAATATTATAATATTTTAATATGAATATTCACATTTAAATATAAAAAAAACTCCAAAGTACAGGATAATTTTTTTAAATATATATTTTAAAAATAATTAATATTAGATAAATCATTTCTGATTTTAACACAAATTACAACAGATTTAACAAAAGAAATCCGACCTAAAATGAGTTTGAATCCCACAGATGTATGATAATGAGATGTTGGTATTTTTAAGTGGCTCAATAAAGTTTTCATTAAAACTCTCTTTATGCAGTTTTCAGGTTCAGTGGAGGGGAAGGAAAGCTAAGATGCTCTTCAAAGCCTTCATCTGCACTCAGCTTACCTAAAGTAATGTTCATGACCTTTCAATTTGCATTAGACAAGATTAGAATTTCAGATTAGGGCATTAAGACATGTCTGAAAACTCCAGATGATAGAAACATCTCGTTTTCCAGTCAGACGCTCCACTCGGTGTCTGTAATTATGGAAATGTCTTTTATCATAATGTAAATGTCTGGGATAACAGCACTTTCTGCCCAACCCCCCATCCCCCCCCCCCCCCCCCCCCCCCCCCCGGCCCGCGCTTCACCCCACATCACCGCAGAAAACACAGTCGAACATTAAAAAATATCACATTTTGACGCAATCAATATGAGCTGACAAGTATCCGACATTCCGTCCCATTTTGCTGGGTTGTGCAGCGGGGTGACAAAAAAAAAAAAAAAAAAAAAAAATTATATATATATATATATATATATATATATAGAGAGAGAGAGAGAGAGAGAGAGAGAGAATACTCCAGTGAGCAAATAAACAGTAATGAAATCATGTTGGCTTCAATGAGTTCGTCCTGGTGAAGAGAGCCGCCATCGAACGATAGGAAATAATTGGACTGGGACTGCGAGATGTTTCTGAGGAAAAGTGAGAGCAGGAACACAGTGTGTTATAAGGAAGTGTTGAGATCAGAGATGGGAGATACGTGCAAATAATTGGAACTTGGGTCGAATGAAATTCATAAGGAGGGGAAATAATAATTGAATGGAAACTATAATTGTATCAGCTCCAGGGCAGAATATCAATTGCCTTAAATTATAATTTGATAAGTCGCTAATTAAGTTACTGTCTGTTCCCGAAGTGATCCGCTTGAGACTGAGCTTATGCAGGACTTTATGATTATTTTTATTCTTTGTTGTCAAGACCAGGGGATTTCAAACTGGGACCCCGAGAGGGTTTTAGGGCTTAGTGGGAAATTTGAACATATCTTATTGCTCTTTATTTGCTTTCCTACAGTGCCTCTTTGAAAAGATTTTTGTGAAAAATTCTACAGTTTATGTATTATTCTGAAGAATGTATCAGTGCACATGATCATCATTGTGTTAATAATGTTGAATCAGAATAAGCTCCTCTTGCAACATCTCTTCTCTTCTCTGATGACGAGGGCGGGGCAACCTGTCACTCACATGAGATCAGCCAATAGCAAACCACAACCATCTAACCAGCCAATCAACTCCCCACAGACACAATCAAGCCCCGCCCACATTTGTTCTCATTCCAGAAGCGTTTCACTGATATACGACACAATAGAGGAGAGAAGACCAGCACAACTTTAATCATTAGTTTTTGCTCTAGTAAAGTAACAGTATACACGCCAGTTATTTAATTATTTAAAGTTGACTTTACAACATCAAACTTTTTTTTTTCTTTCTCACAGTGTAAATTGATTTTTATACATGAAAATATATCACTTCCTTAATATTGGTAAAATAATTTCTCTTTATAATTGCTTTATGTATATAGTTTACATATAACAATAGTTTACAGCAAACAATAGTTTACTTTAATATATACACTCTTACTCTTATATATTGAACTCTAGGGTTCTTGACTCAGTTTTTATGTTTTAAATTATTGCATAATACTTTCATGTTTAACAGGTTATTTCATATTTTTTCTAGAGATAAAGTATGTTAACAAGCTGTTCGATTCATCAAATTTAATTAAAATGAAATGAGAAATAAAACTAAATTAATTAAAACTAAATCCATTAAATGATCCCATGATGTGAACCACTACAATGTTCCATTAAGCGCCTGAACCCTTTAAGTTTCCATACAGAAGCTTTTCTTCTAAGAGTTCGAAGATTCGTTTATTAAGAAGAAGAGGAACTTTTCTCGTTCAGAGACGACAGAGTCAGTTTAGCAGCACATTCTGCACATAAACGCTTATGCATTGATAAATAATTGGAGAAATACTGTTTACTTGTGGAACAAAATGACAGCTTGGAATAAAAATCTGAAATTGGCTGTAAGGCACACATTGTAATTTCTGAGGAGATGTCACTGCTAAATAATAACAACCGTAACTTAATCCTTTTGTCACATTGTGGCTATTATAAGTTAAGATTGTTCATTATAGCTCATGGCAGCAAAATATTTTTATGAAAGAATAAATAGCAATGAATCATCAATACCATAGCACATAATCATGCAATGAATGCATATAAAATATTTATTTTACATGTAGTCCCTCAAACTTTCTGTGAGTTTATTCTTTCTCTAGGAGAAAAACTACTGCAAGCTACTTAATGTGAATCCAGCTAAATTCAAGTCATTTTAAACTGTTAATACACAAAGACTGAACGGGTTTCTAAACTGTAGTCCTGATTCTTGAGTCATTTTTGACTAATTCTTTGTGTCATAATTCAAAGATGATTGTTCAGCTTCATTGATTTCCAGTGGCTGTGTCCTCATAGAACTCTAAATTGAAATAATTTAGCTCCGAGGGAAAAGATGAAGGTAATTCCAGACTATTATGATCATTCATTCATCCATAAGGAGATCATATGGTGATCTCTCCAGCTGGCTTTATTCCCTGAGACTCAGAAAGCTCAGTAACCGGACTGTGACTCGCTCGACTCTTCTCACGGAAGATGTGTTGAACCGACCTCGAGGATCTGACTCGTCAAAGTCCTCCTGTAACCTCAGGTATGAATGCAGAAGTCAGAGGAGTCCATCATACGCAGGGCCTTTTCAAGGAGAAACACATTTCAGGGTCATTCTGTGAAGAGGAGAGTTGCTTGATGACGGTTGAGGAAGACCGGAAAACAGTGGAGGTGAATAAAGCATTTCATTATTAGAGAACTGTCCCTCGGAAAAAAAAAAGAACAAACTATTTTATATATTTTCAAAATATTAGAAATGAAAAAATCAAAAATTCTACAAGGATGGATTAAATTAATCAAAAGTAGCAACTTTTATAAGTATATGATATATATGATATGATATGATATGATATATATATATACAGTTTAAATTTTGGGGTTACTTTTTTCATGTTTTTCTCAATGCTCACCATGGCTGCATTTATTCTTTAAAAATACAGTAAAATTTGTAATATTGTGAAATATTATTGCAAATTAAAATAAATATAAAAAATATAAATATAAAATATATAAATATATATATATATATATATATATATATATATATATATATATATATATATATATATATATATATATATATATATATATATATAGTATTATCAATTCATCAGGATTCGTTGATGAAATTTTTAAAGTAAAAATATTTTTGATCAAATAAATGTAACCTTGGTGAGCAATAAGAAGAAAAAAAAAACATGACAAAAATAAAAAATTTAACTCCAAAATTTAAACTATTCAAAAGAATACTATTACCCTGTAGGAGAAGCGTTTTACAAACACACACAAAAATACAAGTAGTTTTTACCAAACTTTAAGGAAATAAGTTGGCTTTAGTGGCGGAAGTAAAATAAACGCATTGATCTTTCACACAGTCCTAAAGAGTCGTGTGGGGTGAAAATGGTGCCTTACGCCCTTCTAGCACTTTCTTTTTTAATGTTTTTGTGGCCAAGTGAGAATATCCAGGTTTTAAGGAGCACTTTCCACATCTCACAGCACATAAGACTATCTGACACGGGAATTGCATAAGGATTAGAGAGCACATGGAGCTTAATTCAGTGTCGGAAGCGGGATCTGTTCTGAGTGCAAAGCAGGTGTGAAGCTGAAACTCCATTCTCAGTGTGACGACTACACTGAGTGCACACGTCATTCCCCTGATTTTCTTTCCTTCTGAAGTGGCATTCTGATTTGTTAAGTGTCCGTTACGTCAGCTGGAAAACATCAAGCCGTTAACCTGCTCGTGTTCCGGCTCTCGAGTATGAAATACACTCCTGTGCACCGACACAGTGGGAGTTAAATGCAGTCCCTTATTAGCTATTCTCACAGGCCAGGGGCTTCGGCACAGAACGCCTGCTGTTGCATTCAGTCACTGTCACATTACAAGTAAACAAGACAGATGGCAGTGCCCAGGTATTTCTTGAGGGTTCGAATGCCTTCGTAAAGGACAGGCTGCTAAGGATGGGCAAAACAAAACTTTCCAAACACAAATGAGTATCTATTGATGCAGAGCCTGAATAACTCTCGTCCTTCTGGATGCAATAGAAAGTGTGTCTCTGGGCAGAGAAGGAAGAGCAGCCCTGAAACCAATCACATCTAGTATTAATTAAAACTCGGCTTGCAGTCCTCATACATAATGAGTCCTGTGAGTTTAATTCTTTTCCAGATAATAAACAAAAACAGATTATGCTCTTCTATTTAAGCATCGATCTATCTATCTATCTATCTATCTATCTATCTATCTATCTATCTATCTATCTATCTATCTATCTATCTATCTATCTATCTATCTATCTATCTATCTATCTATCTATCTATTGTGTGTAATGTTGCTGTTTGAGGATGGAAAGGGAGTTATTCTCTATATCAGTGTCAGTGTTTCTGAACTCCTGAAACGCCTCCATTGTAGTCTTGAGTTTCTTCAGGGAACGAACATGTCACAATATTCCTCAGAATAAAGGGGCGGGGCCTGGTTGAGTTAGTTAGTAGTGTGTTAAACTGGTGGTTATGGTAAGGGGCGGGACATTTCCCAAACACACTCAAAGCGCTCGACCAATCACAACACACTGCTCCAGCCGACCAATCAGAGCACAGTGTGCTTTTCAGAAGGAGGGGCTTTATAGAGACAGGAAGTAAACAGAGCATTACTGACAGACTGGGAAGAGAGGAGCTGCAACAATGGAGAATATGAGGAAAATAATCAACATTCAAGCAGGAAAACCTGTTCTAGTAGATCCTGAATACAACATCAAGACTTTGTGAAAGGCACAACATGCTCTGAAGTAAATTCATATTCCCAGCATCATGTACCTATCCTTTTTCTTGCTCCTTCTATCTCTCCTCTTGCATGTTCTTGCTTTCTTTTCCTGTCTCATTCTGTTTGTCAGATCTCTCTGTTGGTATCCTTCCATTTTTCATTCTCGTTCCCAGGCTCCTGAAGGCTGCAAAAACACATCCTCATCCTTCCCAGAGATCAACATATGGTGCAGATGGTTGGCTGAATATAAAAAAGGCAGGACTTTTCCCTTGCGAGGCGAGATTATTCAGGCCAGTTCTGGACTGCCAACAGGAGTGCTGGTGTAGATCTCTGAGAACTTCTCTCACTCTGTATTCCAAGCAGCCATTTTGTGCCACTTTCAATGTCAACGGTCCCAGCAAGCCATTCTCTGTTTCTCAGTCTAAACAGATTCAGTCACCAGGGGCAGACATACTGAAATATTTACTCTTAAAGGGTAATAAGCCAGAGAAAGACAGATTCACTGCATATATATATATATATATATATACATATATATATATATATATATATATATATATATATATATATATATATACACACCTAAGACACAAAGGTTGAGGATCCAAATGCAGTATTTATTTGAAAGGGTAATCCAAAGAAGTAATCCAAATCCAGGCAAGGGTTATACACAAACAAGCAATCCAAACAATAACAGAAAAGGAGGCAAGGAGAGAAATCCAAGGGAACAGGGTTTATTGTCCGGGTTGGAGTGTCCTCTGATGGTTATCCTGGGCACTCTCACTGGTGATCGTTACATATAAATACACATATACATGGAAATAATAGGTATAGAATAGTGGGAATAAAGTGTTTAATGGGTAGGGTTAGGGGAGGTAATGTCAAGTACAAGTAAAGTCCTAATAAACAGCATCCATTTATGATTTTAATAAATATAATCATATGCACTGTTATTATTGCATACTGTTTAATAATAGGCTATACATTAAACTGAGGTACAGATAATATCTGCTGCCATTGGCAGTAAGTATAAAAATCATCTAACAACTATTTACACTTATAGCAAAGAAAATAATGCTATTTTCACAACAGTGTTGCAGACACACATTCGCAGCATGAACACATTTGTAAGGACAGTGCCCCGGCATCTCGTTTCTCAACATCAAGGTGGGCTCGCGATAGGCATCTGTGTGATCTCTGTTTTCATCTTGAGTCGGGAGATTAGAAGCAGAGTCCAGACTAGAGGCCACCAATTACCCTGCAAGAGAATCAATCCGGCTGCACTTTGATACATGAGACAGTCAGACGACTGCAGCGAGATGGAGAGTAGGATGAGGACGGCGATGGAGAGGAGGACGGCGACGGAGAGGAGGACGATGGAGAGGAGGATGAGGATGGCGACGGAGAGGAGGATGAGGATGGCGACGGAGAGGAGGACGACGGAGAGGAGGATGAGGACCGCGACAGAGAGGAGGATGAGGATGGCGACGGAGAGGAGGATGAGGACGGCGACGGAGAGGAGGACGACGGAGAGGAGGATGAGGACCGCGACAGAGAGGAGGATGAGGACGGCGACGGAGAGAAGGATGAGGACCGCGACGGAGAGGAGGATGAGGACCGTGACGGAGAGGCGGACGACGGAGAGGAGGATGACGGAGAGGAGGATGAGGACGGCGACAGAGAGAAGGATGAGGACGGTGACGGAGAGGAGTACAACGGAGAGGAGGATGAGGATGGCAACGGAGAGGAGGACGGAGAGGAGGATGAGGATGGCGACGGAGAGGAGGATGTGGACGGCGACGGAGAGGAGGACGACGGAGAGGAGGACGACGGAGAGGAGGATGAGGACCGCGACGGAGAGGAGGATGATGGAGAGGAGGATGATGACGGCGACAGAGAGGAGGATGAGGATGGTGACGGAGAGGAGGATGGCGACGGAGAGTAGGATGAGGACAGCGACGGAGAGGAGGAAGACGGAGAGGAGGATGAGGACCGCGACGGAGAGGAGGACGGCGACAGAGAGGAGGACGACGGAGAGGAGGATGAGGACAGCGACGGAGAGGAGGATGAGGATGGTGACGGAGAGGAGGATGAGGACCACAACGGAGAGGAGGATGAGGATGGCGACAGAGAGGAGGATGAGGACGGCAACGGAGAGGAGGATGAGGACGGCGACGGAGAGGAGGATGAGGACGGCGACGGAGAGGAGGATGAGGACTGCGACGGAGAAGAGGATGAGGACTGCGATGGAGAAGAGGATGAGGACGGCGACGGAGAAGAGGATGAGGACGGCGACGGAGAGGAGGATGAGGACGGCGACGGAGAGGAGGATGAGGACTGCGACGGAGAAGAGGATGAGGACGGCGACGGACAGGAGGATGAGCACGGCGACGGAGAGGAGGATGAGGATGGCGACGGAGAGGAGGATGAGGATGGCGACAGAGAGCAGGACGACTGAGAGGAGGATGAGGATGGCGACGGAGAAGAGGATGAGGACGGCGACGAACAGGAGGATGGTGACGGAGAGGAGGATGAGGACGGCGACGGAGAGGAGGATGAGGATGGCGACAGAGAGCAGGACGACTGAGAGGAGGATGAGGACGGCGACGGAGAGGAGGATGAGGACGGCAACGGAGAGGAGGATGAGGATGAGGACGGAGGGGAGGATGAGGACCGCGATGGAGAGGAGGATGAGGATGACGACAGAGAGGAGGACGGTGACGGAGAGGAGGATGAGGACGGCGACGGAGAGGAGGATGAGGATGGCGACAGAGAGGAGGATGACTGAGAGGAGGATGAGGACGGCGACGGAGAGGAGGATGAGGACGGCGACGGAGAGGAGGATGAGGACTGCGATGGAGAAGAGGATGAGGACTGCGATGGAGAAGAGGATGAGGACGGCGACGGAGAAGAGGATGAGGACGGCGACGGAGAGGAGGATGAGGACGGCGACGGAGAGGAGGATGAGGACTGCGACGGAGAAGAGGATGAGGACGGCGACGGACAGGAGGATGAGCACGGCGACAGAGAGGAGGATGAGGACTGCGACAGAGAGGAGGATGAGGACCGCGACGGAGAGGAGGATGAGGACGGCGACAGAGAGGAGGACGGTGACGGAGAGGAGGATGAGGACGGCAACGGAGAGCAGAATGAGGACAGTGACAGAGAGGAGGACGGTGACGGAGAGGAGGATGAGGACGGCGACGGATAGGAGGATGAGGACTGCGACAGAGAGGAGGACGACTGAGAAGAGGATGAGGACGGCGACGGAGAGGAGGATGAGGATGGCGACGGAGAGGAGGATGAGGACTGCGACGGAGAGGAGGATGAGGATGAGGACCGCGACGGAGAGGAGGATAAGGACCGCGACGGAGAGGAGGATGAGGACGGTGACGGAGAGGAGGATGAGGACGGCGGATGAGGACGGCGACGGAGAAGAGGATGAGGACGGCGACGGAGAGGAGGATGAGGACGGCGACGGAGAGGAGGATGAGGACTGCGATGGAGAAGAGGATGAGGACTGCGATGGAGAAGAGGATGAGGACGGCGACGGAGAAGAGGATGAGGACGGCGACGGAGAGGAGGATGAGGACGGCGACGGAGAGGAGGATGAGGACTGCGACGGAGAAGAGGATGAGGACGGCGACGGACAGGAGGATGAGCACGGCGACGGAGAGGAGGATGAGGATGGCGACGGAGAGGAGGATGAGGATGGCGACAGAGAGCAGGACGACTGAGAGGAGGATGAGGATGGCGACGGAGAAGAGGATGAGGACGGCGACGGACAGGAGGATGGTGACGGAGAGGAGGATGAGGACGGCGACGGAGAGGAGGATGAGGATGGCGACAGAGAGCAGGACGACTGAGAGGAGGATGAGGACGGCGACGGAGAGGAGGATGAGGACGGCGACGGAGAGGAGGATGAGGACGGAGGGGAGGATGAGGACCGCGATGGAGAGGAGGATGAGGATGACGACAGAGAGGAGGACGGTGACGGAGAGGAGGATGAGGACGACGACGGAGAGGAGGATGAGGATGGCGACAGAGAGGAGGATGACTGAGAGGAGGATGAGGACGGCGACGGAGAGGAGGATGAGGACGGCGACGGAGAGGAGGATGAGGACTGCGATGGAGAAGAGGATGAGGACTGCGATGGAGAAGAGGATGAGGACGGCGACGGAGAAGAGGATGAGGACGGCGACGGAGAGGAGGATGAGGACGGCGACGGAGAGGAGGATGAGGACGGCGACGGACAGGAGGATGAGCACGGCGACAGAGAGGAGGATGAGGACTGCGACGGAGAGGAGGATGAGGACTGCGACGGAGAAGAGGATGAGGACGGCGACGGACAGGAGGATGAGCACGGCGACAGAGAGGAGGATGAGGACTGCGACGGAGAGGAGGATGAGGACGGCAACGGAGAGCAGGATGAGGACGGCGACAGAGAGGAGGACGGTGACGGAGAGGAGGATGAGGACGGCGACGGATAGGAGGATGAGGACTGCGACAGAGAGGAGGACGACTGAGAAGAGGATGAGGACGGCGACGGAGAGGAGGATGAGGATGGCGACGGAGAGGAGGATGAGGACTGCGACGGAGAGGAGGATGAGGATGAGGACCGCGACGGAGAGGAGGATAAGGACCGCGACGGAGAGGAGGATGAGGACGGTGACGGAGAGGAGGATGAGGACGGCGACGGAGAAGAGGATGAGGACGGCGACGGCGACGGAGAGGAGGATGAGGACGGCGACGGAGAGGAGGATGAGGACTGCGATGGAGAAGAGGATGAGGACGGCGACGGACAGGAGGATGAGGACTGCGACGGAGAAGAGGATGAGGACGGAGAGGAGGATGAGGACCGCGACGGAGAGGAGGATGAGGACCTGTTAGTTAGTGCATTAACAACTCATTTGTTACAGTGCTTTTAAATCTTAAATCTCAAATCTAAAGGTCAAACCAAGGCCATGTCCACACTGATACTTTCTCGGTTAAAAACTCATCTTTTTCTCTCCATTTTTTGCTTTCCGTCCACACTGAGATGCGTTTTTGTCCTGCAAAAACTGAGCTTTTTGAAAACACTTTCCCAAGTGGATAAATTTGAAAACTGTGAAAATGGAGGTTTGTGAAAACTATGATGCAAGTTTAGTCATGTGACGCATATTGAACCAACAGATGTGTTTATACTGCTATTGTGCCTGTGATGTGCCGTTCACTTTCACACGGTTGTTAAAGATAAGTTCCTTTTTATACTCTTCACATCACAGTGCTGCAAAAATGACAGAAAATTCACTTACAATTGCTGTCACGAGAGCAGTTTTAGACCAAACATTTAATGGTGGATAATGGATCCTGCCAGAAGAATAGCGTGATAACTTTATTATATCTGTTACGTCTGCATCATCTCAGAACATTGAAATTGATATTTCACCCAAAAACCAAACGCTGCCATCTTTTACTCAAACAAAAGCCATTTAAACAGGTTTGAAATATTCCTTAAAACTCAAGAAATCTCATGAAACGCCATTAATATGGATAACCACGTTTTTATACCAGTTTTCATGCTGTTTTTGTTTTGTTTTTTTGCTGTACTATATAGTTTGTATAGTGTGCAAAGTATGAATAGTTTTAGTATTCATGAACACCCACATGACTGACTACATTTGACCCCAACATGACCTTCCATTGCCAGTGTTTCTCACATCTTTTTGACTCATTATTTGATCTGATTGCCAAATGTTGAAGCGAGATAAATGTTTGTGTTGAGATAAAGAGTTCATTGTACTGTGAGGCAATACTGTAACTCAATACTTTCTCAACAAATCTTATTTGGAGCTGTGATATAAGAAGGAGAGAGAGGATAGAATAGAGATTAACAGGAATAATAGTGTAGAAAGTTTAACAGATATTTTACTGTTCTTGTCACATCCTGCTCGGAATATCAATCTGCATTTACCGGTCAAAAGTTCGATTTTTTCAGTTTCTGAAATTCTGATTTCCAAGAAAGCATTTATTTGATCAAAAATACAGTAAAAACAGTGAAATATTATTCCAATGTACATCAGCTGTTTTCTATGTGAATATATATATAGTAAAGTGTAATTTATTCCTGTGATCAAAGCTGAATTTTCAGCATCATTACTCCAGTCTTCAGTGTCACATGATCCTTCAGAAATCATTCTAATATGATGATTTAATGATCAAGAAACATTATAAATGTATTTAATATCACTTTTGATCAATTGAATGCATCCTTACTTAATAAACGTATTGATTTCTTTAAAAAAAAAAAAATCTTACTGACGGTTGACATAGTTGTACTATACTGTAGATAGTTAGATGCCACTGTCAAGCAAGTCACAAGACAAAAATGTAACATACTACTATTTGAAAACGTGTTTTTGATCATCTTAGCTTTTTTTTAATCCAACACTTGAAGGTGCTGTGTGAAGCCAAACTAACTTAACATAATTAACACCTGATTTCTATAGTCCTCGTTAAATATTCACTTGAATTGAGACTGTGCTAATCAAAAAAAAAAAAAGTTTTCTACTCCTTAAATGATACTGTATTCCTTTCATCAGGCTCTTAATGATTTGAGTCTTCTCTTGGCACATCTGAAAGGCCAGAGTTTCATTTTTCTTAATTTGTTCCTCATTTCAGAAAACTGATGGCTTATTCTATAATTCATGGAGGTCCATCTTTACAGCCATTCTTCTACTTTATACATCCCCTTCTCAATATTCATCATAGTCACCTTTACATTTACAGCATTATTTTATTTTATTCTGTTTGTGTGCATACTATAACACACTGTTTTCTTTTATTTTCCTCAGTGTGCTTCAGAACTTCAAGGTTGTTGGCAGTGTTGATTCACACACATCTCAAGGGAAACTGGGATGAAGATGAAAATGCAGACAATCATCTTCGGGAGGAAATTCACATCAAATACAATTCAGAAAAATTGCCACAAGGAAAAAAAAAAGAAAAGAAAACAAAATATTACATATGATTTAGAAGTTTTTTCTACATTGACTTTTAGCTCTTCAGATGACATCTATGTTAAAATAACAATAGTAATAATGAGAGCTAAAGTACCATAAACCAACTGATTACTTCTTTATATAAAGCCATATTAAAACACTGATATATTGTGGTCTGTGTGTTTGCTTTAAATCAAGCCAATAAACAAGACGAATGAACTCACGAGTGGATGAATGAATGAATGGTCAATAAAGTATTATTGCACTGCCCTTGAGCGTCATAAAAAAGCCTGAGTCACCTTTATTACAGTGATTTAGGAGGACTGTATGTCAAATATCTGAGCTGAACTGATACGGTTAAAGCTCATACTGTACATATGATATGCCATATGACTTATACAACTCAAACACTGAATTGATATTTCCCTGCCGTATAACAGTGGAAACACGGAAACCTAGAATTTCCGACAGTCTACTAATACTCTAGTGACTAGTAGTTGACATTTAGTTGCAAAGTTACTTATAGTTAGTAGAATTTCTAAAGTGGACTATCAAAATAAAGTGAAAAAAATGAAACACAAATGTGATGTTCATCTTAAGTCATTTTTGCTTGCTGTTATGTTCATCAAATGTCAGGAGCAAAGACATTGGTTAATAAAGTGAGATTAAATACATAAAAGCCTGGTATCACAGACAGGGTTTAGATTAAGCCAGAATTAGGCATTAGTTAAATTAGGACATTTAAGTAGCTTTTGTAAAAATGCCATATATTCCTAACATATTTTAAGATATATCATTGCAAGTTGTTTTCAGTTAAAACAGCTCAAACATGCATTTTAGTCCAGGACTAGCTTAAGCCTTGTCTGTGAAACCAGCGGAATAGTTAACATATTTAATGATTCCAGGTTTGCATAAAACTCAGAGAAACTCAGAGAAATACTGAATATATTTTTCAAACGCCTCTGCACTTACTCATGATTTCACTCAACATGAGGACAGGAGAGCTGTCAGTCAATGCGTGGGAAAGCAAAGTAAGTAGCATTATTTATTTGAAAAAGTGAATTGTCGTAAATTTAAAAATAATGAATTACATTACTAGTTACTTGGAAAAGTAATCCGATTACATAACTCACATTACTTGTGATGCGTTCTCCTCAACACTCCATTTTGCCAGTTTTCTCTCTTCTCAATAATTGCATGAAGATCTGATAAAAGTTCTACAAAGAAATGGCACATTTTTTGGTCTAAAAAAGTGAGTTCCTGGAAACTGTCAGAAACCTTTTGCGATGATTTGTGCCTTTTTGCATACAGATATCGTCTTAGAAAGGGCTCAAAGTCTCTTCAAATGGGCTGTCACTGTGAGTGAAGGACGGCTCTTCGAGGCGGTCAGGGTTTTCTAGTCTCTAAAAAGAATCCCCCTCACAGAGCTCATTTAGCCCATGCCAGGTGTCAGGGACAATGTGCGAAGGCGGATCGATATCACACTTAACTATTACAAAGACAGATATGTTCCTGAAATTAGAAGAGACCCTCGCACACGCGCAGCCCCCAATCAGCAGATCAGATAAAGCGGGACGGGCCCTCGAGGGCCCATTGATTCGACCCGACTAATAGAAGACTCTGCATACAGACAACTAGTGAAGCTTTAGAGGTTTGTTTATAAATACTTTATTCCTCTTGACAGGAGAAATCTACACCTTTAATGAAACTGTCAAGGGTGCTGCGATCGTAATGAGGAACCAGACCTCACAAGCCAACATTTAAAGACATTCGACACTCACACACACACACACACAGAACATTAATAGCACAAACCATAGGCCATGCCAAATATAATTATGTCCACATTACTACAGCTTGAGTTCCCTGTAGATCTGGCTCTCTCTCTTCTTCTCTTTCTTCCTCTCCCTCATTGCTCTCTGCAATGCGGTTCCACTGCAACTACACCATTTGTTAAGACAAACAATGAGTCTGGAATGGCTTCATTTTTCCTTTAAACCCCGAGGTGCCTAATTTCCCAAAACATATAGTAAAGGAAAGGTGCTGGAGCATAATGATAATACGTTTTAGTGATAGAGATGGTTTTTGGTACTTGACACGGCCAAGCCGGTGGCTCTGCTCCAAGGAGCACAATAGAATTGACTAGAAATTGTGCTCAGATGCGAATGAACTCCCATAAACTATAAGCAATACATTTAGAAAAAAGATGCTTGTTCCACGTCTATTGATTTCAATGAAGATTGAACACAAATATTGCACAAAATTGTCATTAGATCATCTATTTTATAGATTATTTTGGACACACTTTACAATAAGGTTCATTAGTTAACATGCACTTATACAGCATTTATTAATCTTTGTTAATGTTAATTTCAACATATACTAATACTTTATTAAAATCATGTTAACATTAGTTAATGCACTGTGAACTAACATGAACAAACAATGAACAGCTGTATTTTTATTAATTAACATTAATAAAGATGAATAAATACAGTAACAAATGTATTGTTCATTGTCAGTTCATGTTAGTTAATATATTAACTAATGAAGCTTATTGTAAAGTGTTACCATTATTTTTCGTGATGCACCAACATGATTTTTTTTTTTTTTTTTTACCAAAACCAAAAATAAAGTTTCAGCAATTAATTGTGGGTGATTGGGTAATTGAACTCTTGAATTTTCTCAGGTGATCAATATTATGTGCATGAAACAGGTAAAATGCCATGATTACATATATCATTATATCATGACAGCTCTCAGAATAGTGTTAGCATGTTATTGAATATGGCAGTGTTAATGTACCTGGTAGTGTTGGGACGGTTGATACCGGGACTCCGATGCTCCGTCGCTGTACCCGGCACACTGTACCGATGCTTGTATCAACACCACGTGATTGATGACGTTTGAAGCTTCGGACGTTATGCAGTTTCAGAAGGTCGGGACAGCTGGTTTGGACGGTTTGATTACGGAGGAGGCATTATTTAAATAATTTAACACTACACTTCCCTATAACATAATTTATTTATTTTAAAAATAGAACACCCCAAATATTTTTTCAATTACAATTACTATAATTATGATCACATTCTTGTATATTTTATATTATCGATCAATATGTGAATCCGTTGACCAGGCTACACATGACACATGTTGTGATCTCACTGGCACAAATTAATTTTGATGCGATTAGATAGAACTGTATTTATCCCACACTTGAATGTCACAGACTTACGAAGCTCTGTCTGGTCACGTGCTTTTCTCTGTGGTGATTTGTTAGATATGGTGGAGAAAACAAGTCTGACCACCAGATGTCACTAATGCGCATTGTGTTAAAAGCTTCGAGTAATGAACCTTTTTTCGGCACAATTTGATGAAAGCCTCAAATGCTTCAGAAAAAACTTGGTTTGCCATCACTAGAGACTAGATCTGCTCCTGCTGCTTTAGAGCAAGTCTGAACTCAATAGATCCTCAGACTCGCTGCTGTGAGCCTGTAAGATCTGCGGCTGCTGCATTAACACACACACATGAATCCTGGATCAGATCTCGGCAGGTGGAGCTGGGGAGGTGGAGGGTTCAGAGGAACTCTGATGGAGCTTACAGCAAACACTCAACCAGACTATTCAAATGTTGAGCAAGCGATCTCATTGGTTGCAGGATCAGCAGAGCCAATCAGCTTGAGCCATGAGCTGATGATGTGATTGCCTGGAAACGATCAGCATGCGTCCTCTAGAGTTTCACTGAACTAGATTTATACACACACACAAACAAGCACCTCTATTGACTATACAAATTGTCTTTTACAAACACTCATTCAAATTTGCATCTTTTGATTGTTTGCCTAGAAGTGAAATGGATTAAACCTGATGGACAGAGATTTCTGAAAGACATTCCAGAATGTTTCATCGAATTCCTTTTACAATCCTCTTCTTGAGTCAGCGGTTCAGTCACGATACTCGGTTCAGACAGACAAAGGCCGGATCCGCTGTAGATGTGAAGAGTCAACCAACCATTAACAGCAAACAGAAGCATGTATTGATTCCCGTGTGCTTCTGCTTTTGTCGTTTTGAAAGCAACATGAACCGATGACTTGCAGCCAATCTATGTGTTGACTCTCTAACTTTATGCATGGTGGACTGATAATAATATATATAATAATAATAGTCTTAAATGATTTATTCTTTAAGTCTGTGATGCACGACTGGAGAGTGGATTCTCACATCTCTGTGGGAGTTCAGTAAGAGCTCGATGAAGACGAACAGCGCTAGACTCACTGAAGTCGAATTCTCCAAAAGTTGAGTGCATATTTTTGTGCAATGTGACCTTTTAAAAGAGTCTGAGGAAATTGGATGTTTTTTTTTTTACTTTGAGGACTAATAATGAAAACTCTAAAAACTTAGAGTAATGCTTGCTCAGGGAAAAACAATAATGCAGAGAGAGTTTTGAAGTCGTATTCTTTGGAAATATATTATAACCTTCTATAATCTCAGAAGAGGACATAAATTGCATTGATTAGGTTGCCTGCCTTTCCTGACTCGAGCAATCGGAACAATCCGGAATGTTTTCCACCGGTGCCCATTAACCGTAATGCATTATGCAGGGTTAGTCTTGTGCGGAAACGTTCTCGCTCATAACTGTCTGCTAAATAACAGTCATTGAACTCTGGTATGATTGTGCGAATACAATAGAACAATACAATGGCACTGAATGGAGACCTTTATTACGTCAATTGCACATTCAAATCATCAAACTGTCAGTCCATTCAAGCATCTAAGTGCACAATAACAGAGCAAGCATTTGTTTAGACCTTTTTTCACAATAATAGGAAATCACAAGTGTAAGTGTGTGCAAAAAGGCATAGCTGCTCTTATTTTCTTTGCTAGACTGCTTCCCGTGGCTTTGGAATCCAAAATGACTAACTTTTTTCTTTCTTCTAAAGGCTCACCTCGTTTTTTTGTGTGCCACGGGGCTTGTTGTTTTGCATACGTATATATAAGGCCTGCGAGTGCCCATGCCTGTGGAGCCTGGATTAATGGCAGCCGAGCTGTGGGACTGAATCAGGTGAGTAATGGCAAGGTATTCCCGTTCATTTATCAGATCCGCAAGAGTCTTGACACAGGATGAGGAGAGAGCAGTTCCCATGGTGAAACGCATGTAAATGTTCAGGTAAACAATGCAGATCTTTGCATAAATACAGCTCACCTGTCCAGCTCTAAAGGGAGGGTTAGGAATAATGAATTGGAACTGTGTTATTTGTCTTGTGTTCTTGATGTAATCAGAATATGTGGGGAAAAAGTCTCATATGCAATGCAAATTAAAGGAATAGTTTTAGCAAAAATGGAAATTATGTCATTTATTTACCTTGTCTGACTTACTTTACTTTGTGGGAAACTAAAAGAGAGGTTTGGCAGAATGTTAATGCTGCTCTTTTCCATGTAATGAAAGTGAATGGCGACCAAGGGCTGTCGACCTACAAAAAGCACTATGCAATTAATATATGTGAGCTATATTCCAGGTCTTCTGATGTTATGCTATAGCTTTGTGTGAAGAAGTCGTCACATGGACTGCTTTAATGATACTATTATGGTGCTTTTTTGTACTTCTTGGAAGCTTGAAAGCACTTGGTCACCATTCACTTTCACTGTATGAAAAAGAGCAGCATTAAAACAACATCACGTGTGAAAGAGAAGTGCACTTAATTGTATCGAATGTGCATTTTTACTGTACTTCAAAGCTTAAACGTATATATAAAAACCTGATTTTGCAGATAATATATTATTAACTAAATAAAAGACCACTTAAGTGTACTTAAAAAGAGTACACTTTCATGACTTTTTTCTAAAAACAATTTTAAACGTGTACTTTGTAATAATATCAAATTAAAAATGCATTGTAAATTATGCTGTAATAATTTTTTGTCATGCTTTATACAAGTACACTTGCATGTAAAATACTTGATTATCATATCAACTGTAGTTTGTTTGTGTGTGTGTGTGTGTGTGTGTGTGTGTGTGTGTGTGTGTGTGTGTGGTTGTTGAGGAGATCCCCCCTTCCGTATGTAAAGCGCTTTGAGTGCAGAAAAAAGCGCTATATAAATGTGATGAATTATTATTATTATTATTATTATTATTATTATTATTATTATATGAATAATTACAAATTCCTCATTAAAATAGTTTAATTACAAATAGGCTATATATAAATACATTACATCAACAAATAAATGCTTGTCAGTACATTCAGCTGTACACTTTAATCATATTTCAAAGACAATAGAAGTAATTATAAAATTGCATATGAAGATACTGAAGTCCTACTTGAGTGGGTAAAAAAACAACAACAGCAAATTGCATTTAATATATCTAAACTATAATACACTTACATTTAATTACAAAATCATTATACTCAGTTCACACTTAATTATATTACTTCCTTAATAAGTATTATTTTTAAAAGTATGTTTTATGCATGAGACGCACAGGCACGTTATATTAATATATAGCTATATTCATCTCTAATCGCTTCATATGTAAATCATATTTTTGTGTATTTGCATCCGGGGTAATATCCGCATGTTGATTAGACAGTCTAGTTTTGCTTCCAGAACATGAACACGGCACTTATGACCAATGTTATGTTCAGATCCTATCAGTTGCTCTGAATCTCAGAACTCAGAAGCCTTGACGTTTTCTGCTAGGATATATGCAACTCTCCCACATTCCCTAACAATTCGTAAATGAAATGCAACCCCAGCATCACTGAAACATTGTGATCACCTTTTATTATTTTTTTTGCACATTCACACCAATGACGTGCATCAGTTTTTGAACACTTGCTTAGCCGTCTTAATTGACTCCTTGTGTTTTGATGTATGCATAAGTGGACGAGGACGTACAAGCCCACCTGAATCCTTTACGACCATTAAATGCTTTGCTGTAATTGCAATTAGTGCTAGAATGAATATCAACTTTGAGGAAGAAAGCGCATTAGACAAGAGCACATTATTCAAAGTCATTCAGGCTCGACAGAATTAAACAAGTCGTCGTGAGGTTTTGATTTAACTCGAGGGGACTTGTGAAGTGTTACCTTTGACGGCTTACTCCGCCGATGATGTTAGCTTACTGACGCATTGCTAATGCATCAATGAGTGACTAATGGCCGAGCGCTAGCGTTAGCAGCTAATCCATTCCCATGTTCTAGATAGTGATAGTTCATTAACTGGTCCTTTTATCCCCTACAAAACCCTCCCTTGGGAACGCCATCATTTCTCCAAAGCACTCGTGAAGAGAGCGATCGTGCGTTGAGCGCCAACACAACTTTGAAAAGGAATTAACAGATGGCGTTGCACTGAGAAGGCGATTGCCAAGGTTAATGATACTGAAAAATTAGCGAGATTGATGCATAATTACAATGATGAATGGACTCAAACAGACAAACTCCTATTAAACTGATCACGTCTCAATGCTTGTTTGTGAGATATGGAGATGTAAATGTCAGGCGATAAGACGTACACCAACCCCTGTTGTTGAGTCCAGTCGAGATGCTCTCACTGCTAATGTGTTTTAAAGCAGAACGGAGTGTGAAGCTGCGGATCAATAATAATCTATAATATACCCTGAGGAGACAGTGATGAGTTCCTCAGTGCGTTAGCAAATTCTTGCACTCATTTCCGTCAAGTGAGTTTTATGCACTTCAATGCAGATTATAGTTGCTTATTAGTTAACCTTCGGTGAACTGGTCTCTCCCACTGGCTCTGGTTTTGCTTCGATTTGTATTTTTCCCCCCATTAAAATACACTTTAAAGAGGACCTAATGAGTTTTTTCTCCATGTTCAACTTTCTTTAGTGTGTAATGTTCCAGTTCTTCTCTATATGAGTGTCAGTGTTTCTGTACTCCTGAAACGCCTCCATTGTAGTCTTGAGTTTCTTCCGGGAACAAACGCATCACAATATTCCTCATTATAATAATCATATGCAGAATAAAGGGGCGGGGCCTGGTTGAGTTAGTTAGTAGTGTGTTAAACTGGCGGTTATGGTAAGGGGCGGGACATTTCCCAAACACACTCGAAGCGCTCGACCAATCACAACACACAGCTCCAGCCGACCAATCAGAGCACAGTGTGCTTTTCAGAAGGAGGGGCTTAATAGAGACAGGAAGTGAACAGAGCGTTACTGACAGACTGGGAAGAGAGGAGCCGCAACAATGGAGAATATGAGGAAAATAATCAACATTCAAGCAGGAAAACCTGTTCTAGTAGAGCCTGAAAACATCAGCAAGAGTTTGTAAAAGGCATGGCAACTTAGAATTTTTATTACCTGATTTAACCCATAAAAAAAAGGAGCTTTGTTGGTAGAAATTATTGTATTCAGGTTGATTCAGAGATGCTTAAAGACCCACTCCGATGAAAATCATGTTTTTCTAGGTGTTAACATGTTCTTGTGGCATTTTTCTGATGTTAGAGGACATATCTTGAGAAAAATAAGCTCAAAGTTGTATTTCTGAGTATTTCTGCATTCAAATGGTAGTGAATCAGTAGCAGACGCTAAAATGCTGGCTAAAATAGACTGGAGTTGTGACCTAGTAACTCCACTGGGCGGGGCCACAAGCTCATACTCCCCTCCGCCCCCGCCCGCTCAGGTTCTGAGGAGGAGTAGAGAAGACGATGGCGGATCAACACCTATGTGCGGTAGCGGGTTGCAATGCTAACTGTATGTTCACACTGCCGCCGACTTGAGCGGCAAAGAAGCTCTGGCCGCCCTGTCAAGGACGCTTGTCAAAAAGTACGAGGAAGCTTGTTGACGCTTTGGCCGCTCTGACGTAGCAGCATTATATGTTCGACCATGGGAGAAGAGAAGTGTCACACCATCAAAAGTAAACAGAATAAACAAGCAATACATTGACACTAGAAACCTTTTATAATGACAGCATTTGTATAACCGCTTTGGTCACATTATTATTTATTATTATTAATAGTGAGTGCACGCGCGCGGCCGGGGCTCTCTCTCTCTGCTCGTTCTTATATGCCCTCTCAAGCGCGCCCTGTTAAACTGGCAGGACTCCGCCCACAACGCAGAGGCGAATTGCTAATGAGCTACTGCCGCTCTGCTGAAGCGAAGTCCCAGAAAACGGCACAGGTTTTGTGATTTTGGCTAAAAACGGCATAATCATCATTTAAAGACCACTGAGAATGTTTAAAAATAGCTCAAAATATGATCGGAGTGGGACTTTAATAATAATATATTTTTTAATTTTATTTTTTAATCTGAATAAGACCAGTTACCATTTTTTTCAATGTCACTGTAGGTTATCATATTTTCTAAAAGTCTTAAAGTCTTAAGTTTTTCCTCATCTTCCTTCTCCATCACTCACTCTCAGTCTTTTTTTATCCATCTTCCCCTTCGATCAAACACCTCATGATTAAATATAGACTCTGTCTCCAGACGTGTCCACCAAAGACATATAATTGGCTTAGTTGATTATTATTATTATTATTTTTTAATTTATTATTATTATTATTTTAATCTTGAATCTAAAGAATATGGTGGATGACATGATATCACAGTGAGCAACACTCTCAGTCTCTGTGACTTGTTTACTTTTACAGGGTTAATTAATTAAGAAGTTGTCATGTATTTGCATGTGCTGTCTGTGTTTTAGCCCAGTTCTGATAGGCTTGATATCTGCTTCCCACACTTATAAATAAATGTTCTTTGTTTGGTACAAATTAACCTCAAAAGGCAATAATGTTGATTACCACAAAAATGTATTTACATTTTCCCTTTTCTTAAACAAAATGGGTTGCACTGACAATAAAAGGGAATGAGGCCAATCTGCAAGTTAAACACTCACTGTTTCAATAGTACAACCACAAGACATCATTTTACTGTAAAAAAAAAAAAAAAAATCACTTAACTTTTCTGTGTAATGTTGTATCCAGTTTTACAACTGTGTTGACATGACAACCCTAAATTAACCACACAAAAAATAACAAGAACTTCGCAGCTGGACAAACACATAAGCTTTAAGCATAAGCTTTAACAGAATAGTTCATTAATTGCTTTTATTAAATTACAAGTTCGCATTTCTGTTTGAATCCTTCAAAAATTGGCCCCATTTTCCACCATTGTAAGTGCCTCGTCGTACACTCGGTTTATGCTTTCTTTAAAGAAAATCACACCATAAAAACCACACCTCCCTTGTATTTATTTATTTTTGTTCTTGTGACTTTTCCTTTTACACCTGGAAAGAAAAATATAATGCAAAAAGTACAAGCTGAAATAATATATCCTTGAGGAACACCACAATGCTCAGTCTTTCCCTTTCTTCCACTCTTTTCCCATGAAGTGTACTTGTTTATAATGAATAAAGAAACACTTTCGCTGCGTCCAAATTTGAGTAGTTACTTGAATCTATTTTGTGACCGTTAAAAAAGTTTGTTCTGTCTATATAGCACGAATATGGGTAGTATGAATAAAATTCTGACATATTCATCCGGCATGTTGTTACTGTCAACATTAGTTGTGTCGCTTCACTGTCATTCATAAATCCTCTCCCGTGGCCTCATGGGATAGTAAAGCGTCCATCGAATACACACTTCAGAATCTCTCAGAATTGTGAGATATAAACTCGTAATTGCGAGTTATAAAGTCTGAATTGTGAGACAAAAAGTAAAAAAATATATATATATTCCGTGGTGGAAACAAGCTTCCATGCGAATTCGTACTGTAATTTGGATTGGTTAGGAGAAATATAGCACACCATAAGACACATGATTTGAGGCATCATGTTTATTGAGTAAATTGCGTGTGGTGTGAGTATAACATGTCTTATTTACATGCATAAGAAGAAGTGTGTGCAACCGTGATGCTTTTACTCTTTTACAGTCTTTTACAGTCTTTTATAGTCTTTTATAGGCTTATACGTAGACATTCAGTGGCGAAGTTAAGACTGATGACTGACAAGTGTATATAAACTCTTTTAGCAACAAGAAATCTAATTATTTTCAAAACTAATTTAAAACTCTGATACAGTTCAGCAACTGTGCAAAAGATCACAAAGAGCACATACAAAAAATGGGAAATTAAAATTAAAAGGGAAATTAAATAAATATTCAGTGGGTCTTTCTGGGTCAAACTAACCCTAACTGGGAGTGTGCTAATAATTAGGTGATATTGTTGTAAATAACACAATCCTTTTCAATTAGCATAATCACTTGCCACTTTGCAGTGATTGAATTGATTAAAATGCAACCACCCAACCTTTTTTTTCTTTTTTCTCTTTCTACATGATGAGTGTTTTATCTTTAACTCTTCAAAGAGAATATTTGTTGCATTTGTTATTTTATAATTGTCTATTGCTGTGTTTTTATTATTATTTCAGCTCAGGCAGCCCTCGGCAGTATAAACCCATATCTCTGAGGAACAATAACAAGGAATATTTCATTTGTACAATTTCCATGAACTCTCCATGTGTCAGTGCACACAGCAGACGTCACACTATGTCGTCGAGGCTGAAATTGAAACGCCATAACAAACATATAACCTTGCTGACTCTTTCTGGCCTTCTGTTTGTTGTTGTTGTTTTATTGTGTCATTTAACACAGATTAAGATTAATACATATGATGGTTTCAGTTTTACAGAAGTAGTAATAGTTTCAATAAAGCAATCTTGGCCAGACTTTATTTTAAAGGAACACTCCGACTTTTTGGGACTTTAGCTTATTCACAGTATCCCCCAGAGTTAGATAAGTCCATACATACCTTTTTCATTTCTGTGCGTTCTGTAAGTGTTATTTGACGCACCCACCGCTAGCCTAGCTTAGCACAAAGACTGGATGTAAATGGATAAGGTAGCATACTAATCCCAATAAGTGACAAAATAATGCAAACATTTTCCTATTTACATGTTGTGATCTGTATAGTCACAGCGTGTACAAATAACAAGGCTATATGAGACAGACCATTTTTAATCGTATAAATACTGGGAACTATATTCTCACTATATTCTTAGCACATCCAGTCTTTGTGCTAAGCTAGGCTAGCGGTGGGTGCGTCAAATAACACTTACAGAACGCACAGAAATGAAAAAGGTATGTATGGACTTATCTAACTCTGGGGGATACTGTGAATAAGCTAAAGTCCCAAAAAGTCGGAGTGTTCCTTTAAGGTGTCATTGTTACAGTGTAATTATATATTTAAGTACTGAGTAATATTGATAAACTACATGTACTTACTATAGGGTTAGGGTAGGATTAGTGTTTGGTTGAGGGTTAATTGCTTGTAATTATGCATAATTTACTGTTATTACTATGATAAGTGTATGTAACATATGTAACAAGGACATGAAATTGTGAAATAAAATAAAGTGACTGGAATATTTTGATTTGTAATTATGAATTAATTCATTTTGCTGACTCTACTGTTGTTTTGATGTGTATATTATTCATACTTTATCATGTTTTTTAATTTATTTTAGAATATATATATATATATATATTCTATTGTAACTAAACATATTCTTTTGTCCTGGTTATGGCTGTAGGAGACGTAGATCAGTGTATAAGACGTTCTGCATGAGTGTGATGTATTTGTATTCTGTCACTGAACACTTTTAAGGCACTCTGAAACTCAGAGACCGTATCATGAGTCCCTGGCGTTGTCAGGGCAGATTTCCCCCAATGTGTTTGATTCAGCAATAATTCATCTTAAACTCCGCCGCGAGTCCTTCGTGCCCTCCGGACCAGCCGGGGCTGAACTACAATTACTCATAATGCTTCCACACGCCTTACGCGGAGAATTAAACCTGCTCGCGCTCAGAATCAATAGTCCCGAAGCACTGTACTGTCCTAACATGATAAATTATTCACTTGATAGTTAATTTGCCAACAAATGGATTATTGGCATTGGTTTTAGCAAGATACACTGAGTGTCTCTTTTGAATGCAAGTGTGTGTGTGGATAATAATAATAATAAAAAAAGATAATTTCTATTTTTTAAATGCTTCTTAGAAGGCCACTTAGTCTGCTGCCATAATATCCAGCATGAGGATCGGAGTATTGCTCACTGTTGTATATTTGTCTTTGGACATCAATAAATGGTATGAAATCATATTTTTTATATTTTTATTCATACAGGACTGTGCATAAAGTGGACTGTCTGAAAGAGAGAGGTAGGGTTGGAGAGGATCACAAGCAGCGGCTCAGATTCGGGTCGCCCAAATCTATAGTGCTGCCCTCTAGGCAGATACAACCCATACAATGTTTGCATATGATGAACAACATAGCAACACCCTGGCAACCACATATCAACACTCCGTAAACAACTCAGAACACCCTAGAAACAGTCTAGCAACTACATGTGAAAAACACTACACAAATAAACTTGAATTTAATTAAATATCAACATTCTGGCAACCACCCAGAAAACCCTAGCAACACCTTAGCAACCACATATCAACACGCTGGCAACAACTCGGAACATCCTAGAAACATTCTAGCAACTACATGTAAAAAAGCACTACACAAATAAACTTGAATTTAATTGAATGTAATTGAATATCAACAATCTGGCAACCAGAACACCCTAGCAACCACATATCAACACTCTGGCAACCACCCAGAACAGCCTAAAAACATTCTAATAACCACAAAGATAACCCTAGCAACCACATAATAACCGGATAGATAACCCTGGCAACCACCAAGAACACCCTAGCAAAATCCTAGTAACTAAATACAGTAGCAACAATCTATCAACCACACAGAACATCCTAGCAACACTCTGGCAACCACTAAGAACTCCTTAAAAACACCCCAGCAACCACATTTAAACATTTTGGCAACTAACAAGAACAGCACTCTGGCAACCACCCAGAACACCCTAGAAACATCCTAGTAACCAGATATCAACACTTTGGCAACCAACAAGAACATCTTAGAAACACCCTAGCAACCACCCAGAACACCCTAGAAACATCCTAGTAACCCCGATTAAACACTCTGGCAACCAACAAGAACATCTTTAAACCCCCTAGCAACCAGCCAGAGCATCCTAGCAACCACAGATGCACTGGCAAACAATACCCACATTTTCTTCTGAACATATAAAAACAAATTAAAAAGCTTGTTATTGTTCTGAATTGCATTCACTAACATTACAAAATCCCCTAGAAAATGAGAGACCACAACTCTATTAGAGCTATTCCCGACTAATTCTCTCCACACACTCTCCACCCAAACAATCTTCCCATAAACTGACTTCAGTGTCATTTAAAATGAGTTCATATTTGCACACATTCAGCGTTCGCATCAGCGGAGGCCACGGGTT
This sequence comes from Abramis brama, assembly GCF_963993115.1. Taxonomy (NCBI): domain Eukaryota; kingdom Metazoa; phylum Chordata; class Actinopteri; order Cypriniformes; family Leuciscidae; genus Abramis; species Abramis brama. The sequence goes on along the minus strand of NC_139986.1, from coordinate 1,209,717 downwards.
CGGGCCGGAGTCTGGAGTGTTGATTTAACTGTAGTGAGCGTGTGGCCAGTGGACGGCTGCATATTCACAGTGCAATTAACTAACGAGCACACGCCCCTGAGAGCCCAGACGTGACTGATGGCTCGCCTGATTGGCCGGGACGTTGGGAAGAGGGAAGGTTGTGTCCATCTGCTCGATAGGCCATGCTAAATGACAAATCGCTGTCCTGTTGTTTCTCTACATTTACTAGAACCGGACGATGGGAAACGATGTGGGGAATTGAAGCTAATAAAATTAAGCAAACATTGCATTGCTCCAGCCAACGGCGGAGTGTGTTTCCAGGCCTGTTTTGAATGCGTCACACACTCTCTCAGCTTCTCATCTGTTTAGCTCAGGGTGCGAGACATGGGCATGTTTTCACTTTGTTGCTGGATTATATCTGACATATGACTGTGTGGACTGAAGCTGAACTGACCGCATGTTGTGAAGGCCATACTGAGTGCTTGTTAATCTTTTGGAATACTATATTAACCATGCATTTGTGCACTTATAGCATAGCCACGCCCCTTTCCAGCCCAGTGCTTGTTTTTTTTTAATGTGAACACCAATAGTTCAGAATCAGTTCACCGCCACGCCAGCGGAGTAACGCTTGAGCGCTCCTGTGAAGCACACTAGAGACTAGCTTTTTCCCGGGTGCGATCTCAGAAGTAAACTGACGCGCCAAAGGAACGACACTCATTTTGTCTGTCTCTTTATTATTTCACAGGTAAAATAATATGCACTTTAAACATTCTTCTGATTGTTCACATGACTATAGGAAGGTTTAGGAACGTAATTGTGAAGTGTTTTGAGTAACCTTTTCATGTTCTAATGTGTTTTATACAAATTGAATTAACTCGAGGGTCTCAAATGCAAACGATTTATTGTTTAGTTATGCATTCAAAAGTATTAAGTCATACAACATTGTTGTGATGTTTGAGTGCATTGGTAGTGCGAGGTTGCTTGTTATTTTTGTGTTTTAATTGAGTAGTTGAGTATTATCTATGCATTAACAATTTAATGTCACGGTTCATAAATCCATTGTCTTCTTCTTGTCTCGTGTTCTGTTGTCATGTGTGTGTTGTGCATTGATTGTGTGGGCGGGTCGTCTGATCAGCGATCATCAACAATTAAGCTCATCACTCCCGTCACCAGCTGCAGCTCATCTCATCACCCCATAAATACTCACCACTTTCTCATTTCCCCTGTCAGATCGTTGTATGTGGTTTCCCGGTTGTGTTCCCAGTCTTCGTGTCGAGTTTGTGCCTGCCTTGTTCCTGTTCCTGTTCCTGTTCGTGTTCACTTGGATTTGGATTACTCGTCACCTGGGATTCTCACCGTACCACTTCACCGTCTTCACTGGAACATCTGACCATCGGGGTCCCTGCGTTACCATCCTGTGTCTCAGCTGATCATTGTTCTTTGTTTATCACACTTCAATAAATGAGTATACTTGCAATTGCTTCCTCATCTTTTACCGTTACAGAACGATCTGACCAAAAGCATGGAAGCAGCGAGTGGTTCCTCCAGTCCTATGGAGGATTTTCTGAATCAATGCATGAAGAGAATGGACACGCAGGAGAAGAATCTCCATGAGACAGCTCGCGCTGTTCAGGCTCTGGTAACGCAGGTGTCCAGGCTCACCCAGCAGCTACAACAACCACAGGTTCCCGCTGCGCCACCCGCACCGCCGATTCCCCCACCACCATCAGCGGACCCATCCCAGTCAGAGCCCCGCCTGCCGATTCCGGAGGCTTACGCAGGTGAACCCAATTACTGCCGATCTTTTCTGACCAGATGCTCTATGCATTTTTCTCTGCAGCCCCGTACTTTCCACGACGAGCGAACCAAGGTCGCGTTTGTTCTGGCGCTTCTGACTGGGAAAGCGGCGCTTTGGGGAACGGCGGTGTGGGAGAATCAGGAAGAATGCTGCTCCTCGTTCCAGAGGCTCTCCGAAGAAATGAAACAGGTGTTCGACCGTTCCGTGTCCGGACGTGAGGCTGCCAGAGTATTAGCCGACCTTCAACAAGGAGAAAGATCCGTATCTGACTTTTCGATCGAGTTTCGCACTCTGGCAGCCGAGAGCCAATGGAATGAGGAGGCGCAGTGGGACATGTTCCTGCATGGGCTGGCTGACCGCGTCCAACGAGAAATCTACGCCATGGACCTTCCGGCCAGATTGAGTGATCTCATTGCCCTGGCGATAAGAGTGGATGGTCGTCTTTCTCGAGCTGATCGACGTCTTCAGTCCCAGCGGGTCCCGGGAGGGATCGAGGGACAACGATCCAGAGAGAGGGACGCGGTCAGCCCCGTCGAAGATCACGAGCCCATGCAGGTGGGTCGAGCCCGGCTTTCCCGGGAGGAGAAGGAAAGGCGGAGATCCCTGGGCCTTTGTCTTCAGCTTTCGAGAGGTTGCAGGGAGCATCTATCTTTACGAAATTGGATTTACGAAACGCTTATCATTTGGTCCGCATCAGGGAGGGGGATGAGTGGAAGACCGCTTTTAACACCCCCAGGGGGCACTTTGAATACTTGGTTATGCCTTTCGGCCTTTCCAACTCCCCAGCGGTCTTCCAGGCACTTGTCAATGACGTGTTACGAGACATGGTCGATCAGATCATTTATGTCTACCTGGATGACATATTGATTTTTTCTTCGTCTCTCCAGGAACATGTGCAACACGTCCGACAAGTGCTTCAGAGGTTGCTAGAGAATGGGCTTTTTGTCAAGGCGGAGAAATGCGTTTTTCATGCACAGTCTGTTCCTTTCTTAGGTTACATCATCTCGGTTGAGGGAATGCGCATGGATCCTGAGAAGGTTAAGGCTGTGGTGGATTGGCCAAACCCAGATTCCCGTAAGGCCCTACTGAGGTTTCTGGGGTTCGCCAATTTTTACCGGCGTTTCATTCGCAACTTCAGCCAACTAGCCGCACCTCTGACCGCCTTGACCTCCCCCAGTACTACGTTCAGGTGGTCAGACGCAGCCTCGGCTGCGTTTGCCAAACTGAAGGGTTGCTTTGTTTCAGCCCCTATTCTGATAACCCCTGATCCATCACGTCAGTTCGTGGTGGAGGTCGATGCGTCAGAGGTGGGGGTAGGTGCAGTGTTATCCCAGCGTTCTCCTTCAGACGACAAGATGCATCCTTGCGCGTTTTTGTCACATCGTTTATCCCCTGCCGAACGTAATTATGACATTGGCAACAGGGAGTTGTTGGCAGTCAAGTTAGCATTGGAGGAGTGGCGCCACTGGTTAGAAGGGTCGGGGGTACCTTTTATCGTCTGGACCGATCACAAGAATTTGGAATACATTCGGACTGCTAAAAGATTGAACTCCAGGCAGGCTCGGTGGGCTCTTTTTTTCGGTCGTTTTGACTTTACTCTCTCGTACCGCCCGGGTTCTAAGAACATCAAACCTGATTCTTTATCGCGCATTTTTGACCGTTCCGAACGCCCGTCTACTCCCGAGTGCATTTTACCAGAGAATCTATTCATCTCTTCACTCACATGGGAGGTCGAATCGAAGGTCTAGAGGGCCTTAGAAGGGGTAACGCCTCTGACTCGTTGTACACCGAACCGTTTATTTGTGCCTGAGGGTCTACGGTCCAGCGTTATTCAGTGGGGTCATTGTTCCAATGTGGCTTGCCATCCAGGAGTTAATCGTACTCAATTTTTAGTCAAGCAACGATTCTGGTGGCCTGGTATGGCTCGTGACGTTCACAGTTTTGTTTTGGCTTGTTCAGTCTGCGCCATGGGTAAGACTTCCAATCGGCCCCCGGATGGGTTACTTCAACCGCTGCCGGTGCCTTCGAGACCCTAGATTTTATCACCGCCCTCCCACCCTCCCAGGGTCACACGGTAGTTTTAACCGTGGTGGACCGGTTCTCGAAGGCGGCCCATTTCATTCCCTTGCCCAAATTACCCTCAGCCAAGGAGACAGCGTTGATTGTCGTTAACCACGTCTTTCGGCTTCATGGCCTCCCGACAGACGTGGTTTCTGACAGAGGACCCCAATTTGTGTCCAAATTTTGGAGAGAGTTTTGTAGACTTCTGGGGGAGACTGTCAGCCTGTCCTCCGGGTTCCATCCCCAGAGCAATGGTCAGACCGAACGAGCCAACCAAGATTTGGAAAGAACGTTGCGATGTTTAGTGTCCAAGAATCCTTCCTCTTGGAGTCAGCAACTGTCTATGGTGGAGTACGCCCACAACACGTTGCCAGTGTCATCCACGGGCCTATCACCGTTTGAGTGTAGTGTAAGGTACCAGCCACCTATTTTTCCTAGTCTGGAATCCGAAGTCGCGGTCCCCTCCGCCCACGCCTTTGTCCAGAGGTGTCACCGCACTTGGACTAGAGCCCGTGAGACTCTACTCCAAGTGGGGGCACGCACCAAGGCCAAAGCCGATCGCCACCGGCGTAGGCCTCCCGTATATGTCGTCGGTTCCAAAGTGTGGCTTTCTACTAAGGACATTCCGCTCCGCTCCGTTTCTAATAAACTTGCACCCAAATTCATTGGCCCGTTCTCTGTCACTAAAATCATTAGTCCGGTGACAGTCCGCCTCAATCTTCCTCCAGTGTACAGGAGGATTCATCCCGTCTTTCATGTGTCTAAAATTAAGCCCGTCTTTTTTGCACGCATTAATCCGCCAGCCCCGGTTCCCCCCCCGCCGCGACTCGTAGATGGGGAACCTACTTATTCGGTTAATCGTGTTCTGGACTCGAGGCGAAGGGGACGCGGATTTCAGTACTTGGTGGACTGGGAAGGTTACGGTCCGGAGGAGAGAAGTTGGGTACCTGCTAGAGACATTCTGGATCACTCCCTTATCGATGATTACAATCGACAGGTAAGGGAGCCTGGGAACGCCAGGAGGCGTTCCTAGGGAGGGGGGTACTGTCACGGTTCATAAATCCATTGTCTTCTTCTTGTCTCGTGTTCTGTTGTCATGTGTGTGTTGTGCATTGATTGTGTGGGCGGGTCGTCTGATCAGCGATCATCAACAATTAAGCTCATCACTCCCGTCACCAGCTGCAGCTCATCTCATCACCCCATAAATACTCACCACTTTCTCATTTCCCCTGTCAGATCGTTGTATGTGGTTTCCCGGTTGTGTTCCCAGTCTTCGTGTCGAGTTTGTGCCTGCCTTGTTCCTGTTCCTGTTCCTGTTCGTGTTCACTTGGATTTGGATTACTCGTCACCTGGGATTCTCACCGTACCACTTCACCGTCTTCACTGGAACATCTGACACATCGGGGTCCCTGCGTTACCATCCTGTGTCTCAGCTGATCATTGTTCTTTGTTTATCACACTTCAATAAATGAGTATACTTGCAATTGCTTCCTCATCTTTTACCGTTACATTTAATCGCCATTTTGAGTGCTTTGCGCACGTTGAATGAGTGACACGAGGCAATCAGGGTGAAGTGGTGTATGTAAAATGGCGTTGGATTTTAGTTTATGCATTCTGTGTGTTTAAGTGACACATTTGTCATCTTTCTAGTTATGTGAGTAATAAGAGTGACATTTATGTGAATCTTTATTGATTTATTCTGTACACACTCTTCTTTCCACATATGTAAATTATATATTGCCTTTATGTGAAACATGCTATGGAATACAGGTGTATATGTATTCATATATCTTATGTGTACACGTATGAGTCATATAACATAAGTTAATGTGCAGATGAAGTTATTTTTGTATGTAACTCAAGAAGTTGTTTACAGTTACTAAAGTTTTATGGTCTCAGAAGTAAACTGACGCGCCAAAGGAACGACACTCATTTTGTCTGTCTCTTTATTATTTCACAGTGTTTTCACAGATACACAGTGCTTCACTGCCTGTGTGTCCTTTGCTGCCAGCCCAGATATCCCCTAGGTCTGAGACCGGTAACAATAACTTTCGTTAACTCTACAATAAGTAAATCCACTTCACCAACTAATTACTCTTCCACAGCGATGCCATAGAGATATACAGAGCTAATGCTAAAGCTCAATATTCTAAAGATGCTGCGCTTGTTTCTCTGGTGCGTAAGTTCTATAGCATATGTGTAAAGGTCTGTTTGTACAATAACTAGTAATGAGCCGTAACGTATACACAGAGACGGACAGAGTACACAGCTACATTACTTGAGTAAAAGTACAGATACCCCTTGCTAAATTTACTCAAGTACAAGTAAAAGTACTACAGTCAGATGTCTACTTAAGTAAAAGTACTAAAGTACTTGTTTTTAAAAGTACTTGAGTATCAAGAGTACAAGAGTACATTTTCTAAATATTGCATTACTACTGCCACAGTGCTTACATTGGTAAACACAGCAAACACTTGAAGCGAAAACTATCATTAACTTGTTCAGAAAATTGAAATAGTCTGGCGAGGTGGGGCCACGGCTTGGCACATTCACGGGATGCGATATTTTTTTTCCCAGGACGGTAGGGGAAGACTCATGAATATTCATTAGGGAAGTCATCCCTGATTGGTCTGATGACCTACCCCTAACCCCGTCCCTAAACCTACCCGTCACTGGGGTTAAGACCAATCAGGGATGACTTCCCTAATTAATATTCATGAGTCTTCCCCTACCATCCTGGGGAAAAAAATATTGCTCCCGGGATGGACCTGCTGTGTCTTCATCCATTGTTTCGTCCATGGTTTCGTCTCTTATCTAAATCTGACCATGGAGTTGACTTTGGCGGAAAGCTGAAGGTGATTGCTGATAGGCTGTCCCAATCAGTGGCGCCTGCACAATCCAATCACATTTGAGAGGGTTTCCGAGATGTTTCTTTTTTCCTTTTTTTTTTTTTTTTTTTAGAAGAAGTAACGGGTACTCACAGTTATGGATAGAAATGTAGTGGAGTAAAGAGTACAATATTTGCCTCTCAAATGTACTTGAGTAAAGTCATGAGTACTCCCCAAAAATGATACTCGAGTAAAGTACAGATCCCTCAAAATTGTACTTAAGTACTGTACTCAAGTAAATGTACTCCGTTACTGTCCGGCTCTGCGTATACAAGCCCTATATCCTTCCCTTAGCTAACACAATGTTCTTTTTTTTCCAGAACACGGCAGTCAAAGGGCATTTCTAGATAATGAATGGAAATATAAATGAGCAGAATCTCTCAAACACACGATAGAAATCCCATCCAACCCAGAATTCCAAGCGAGGGCTGATTTTTCAACACACACTCAAAATGACGGCGGGTAAAAACCCAATTATTCCCAGCTGTCACACTAACTCTCCGGTGACAGCCCAAAAAAACTGAGGTGTCAGATGAAATATAGTGTTGCTTATTCTGCCAACACACCGACCCATTTGTTTTAGACAAGCTGTATAATGAGAGAGGGTCTCCTTCTCACTCATGCTGTCCCAACACTAATCATATGCGTAAGAATAAATTGCTCAATATGCTGGCTGCTAAATGGCTTAAATTTTCCAGGTTGCAGATTACACATGCAGTGGCATCACTTTAGGATGAGTGTAAATACGTCTTGACATTCAGTACATAAGAGTGTGATCTGGAGAGGAGGTGTGTGTCGTGCAGCATTTCACAAATCAACCGCTTCTCCGAAACGGATGTACAACTAATTCAGTCAAATAAGAATCAGCACAGCCACATCAAATTTGAGTCAACCTACTTTAATTTTAAATGCTGCTATTGCAATTTTACTAAATGTTTAGTTGTACAAAAAAATTGTCCCATTTCTGTCCTTGTTTCAGAATTAGTCTTTCTTTGAAATGCTTTTGGATGCAGGTTTATAGTTTATTTACAAACCACATTTTATAAGTAATTCAAAGTGATTTACATAACCATAACAGAAAGAAAGAAAAATAAAAGACACATAAAAAAAAGGAATAAAACTAATTATTATTATTAGTAGTAGTAGTAGTTGTGTTCCTTATTCTTAAAGGAACACGCCGACTTTTTGTGACTTTATCTTATTCACCGTATCCCCCAGAGTTAGATAAGTCCACACACACCCTTCTCATCTCCATGCGTGCCGTAACTCTGTCTGACGCACCCACCGCTAGCCTAGCTTAGCACAAAGACTGGAGGTAAACGGCTCCAGCTAGCATACTGCTCCCAATAAGTGACAAAATAACGCCAACATTTTCCTATTTACATGTTGTGATTTGTATAGTCACAGCGTGTACAAATAACAAGGTCACATGAGACACAGCCATCTTCTAACCGTACACACACTGGGAACTATATTCTCAGAAGGCGAAGCACTGCTACTTCTGCGGAGTGATTTACTCGCAGCGCCTGAGAAGCCCGTGGTGAGGAGCAGAGTAAATCACTCCAACTCTATTATCTCCAATTACTATTAGTAGTAGTAGTAGTAGTAGTATTTGTACTAGTAATAGTTGTAATTGTATTCCTTATTTTTATGATCATGATTGTTATTAATTATATGCATTACTTGTTTTATGTCTTGTTGCTTTAATAATAATAATAATATAACTCTTAAATATAATTGTTTTTATATATTTTTATTTATGAATGGTAATAATAATAATAATAATACAAATAATAATAATTTAAGAATAAGGAATACAACTAATAAAAATGTACAATAATTTAAGAAATTAACTATTATTATTATTATTATTACTATTATTAATACTAATATTGATAAAACAAATTATATTAGTATTGTTATTATTATTAAAACTAATAATAATAATAATAATAATAATATAATTAAAATAATTAAAGAAATATTAATACAGTTATTATTTGTTTTATTCCTTATTTTTAAATTATTATTATGATTAAAAATAATTTATTATTGTTGTGGTTTTAAGCATATTTTCATAATTATTAATATTATTATCATTAGTTGATTATTACTTACTCTTTTTTTATTTATCTTGTTTTTTCCATTGCATATTCCTGTCACGATGTAGCAGTCTGAATAATCACGACTGTAAGTAGCCCTAAATAACATCTGTGATAAATATAAGGAGCCGGTGTACAGTGTCTGAGATAGCGCATGTGAAAAACGAGGCACGGGTGTAAAAGCTCGATGAAGAGAGTCTGGGTCAGACGAGATGAGGACTCTCTGATCCTTCATTTCAGATGCCAGACCCCTCAGGCCCTTCAGCTCGATGGGCCAGTCCATAATCAATATTAAAGCAGCTGGGAGGGTCCATAGAGCCATCCGTCAGCCAGTGTGTGTGTGTGTGTGAAGGAGCCGCAGCTCATAAACCTCCCGTCGAGCTCCTCACCAACACACAGATCCATCCAGCCAATCTGCAGACTTCAGCGATCCCAGGTTCAGTGAAAGAAGAGCCGGCCTCCTCCTCAGAGCCTCTAATGAAGATCACACAGGTTACGGTGATGCCGACACTGCCCCCGTGTGTGTGTGTGTGCGTGTGTGTGTGTGCTTCTCCTGCCAAACAAATTATTCTAATGCTGAGAGCATGAAATTGGAGCTGCAGGGAGAGATTAAAGCAGCCAGCGCATCTGTGTGTGTGTGCGTGTGTGTGTGTGTGTGTGTGTGTGTGTGTGTGTGTGTGGCCTTTTTGTGAGCCTTTTTGCTCTCTGGTAGATGTTTGCACATGCAAACATGTTTCTGCATTATTTCATGTGAGCCGCACAATGACTCAAACGAAGCTAATCTCCACATTAAACCCTGCATTTACTGTCACCTGCAGTCAGACTGAACCAGCCACTATACGTACAGGTTTATTTAGATATTCAGATAAAGTGCAACAGTTGTGTTGTGGAAGTAAAAACTAGATTCATTTTCTCCATTTTCAACAATAATTTTAAACAACCGTTAAAGACAGTCCTCTTGTTAGTGTGAGGTTGTTAATCAATGGTTTTTTGCTTCTGTTGAAGATGTCAGCCCTCATTATTTCAGCTTATTTTTAAAGTTGTCATTTTTAACAGTGGAAAACTACATTACCCATGATGCTACATTACCCATGATGCTGTACAGAAAGTTCCACCAATCAGAGAGTCGCGACACGCAAAACACTCCAATAGAGCTCTTTAGCTCCGCCCACTCCAATGAAGCATCGCGTATGACGTAATCGATTATGAGTAGTTTTATATTTATTCATCATTTTTAATTTGATTATGTTTAACAATGCTTCATGGGATTGAATTTTACTGTCTTTTACCTTTGTATTTTTGTCGATTTTCAAAACCTTTTTGCTAAAAATCAAAGTTTGTAATGATATAATTCACCTTGTTATAAGTTATAAGGTTATAAGTCTTCAACAAAAACTTTTTTAAATCCCTATGGAAGAAATTAATGGAAAGAAGCGCCAGTGGAAAAAGTGGGCAGCACTAACACACTTTATTAAGCTATTGTCTTTCTGCAGTGTCAGCAGATGCTTCTCCTCCATGAGCAGTGTTGGGAGTAACGCGTTACAAAAGTAATGTATTACAGTTAGGGCTGTTTTCGACTAAGGATTTTCATAGTCGAATCTGATTTGTTAGATTTTGCCGTAGTCGACTGATAGTCTAACCTTTTTTTTTTTTTCTTTTAGATAGCAGCTAGATTTTTTCCATTTCAAACAAAAGAGCTAAAAAAAAAACTAAAAGAAAAACATGGTGTGTAACAAATACCTTTTATTCATTTAAAGCCAGATGAACAAAACATATCACACATATATCATAACATTTCATAAACATGAGGAGCAATATGAGAGAGAAATTTGGTGATCGTTGTTTAGGTACATTAAACCACGTAAAGCTTTTTCACGCCCATGAGAACCGTGTGGAGTCAACTCACAGCCGCTCCGCTGCCCTGCTGAAAATGTGAAGCAGAAACGCTTAATGTCAGATAACGTCCATAATAATTGGACTCTGGGTTCGATTTTTTGACCATTTTCAGTGGTTATGAGGAGCAATATGAGAGGGAAATTTGGTAATCATTGTTTAGGTACATTAAACCACGTAAAGCTTTTTTCACGTTAGGACTTAGCCTATATATAAAGCCCATGAGAACCGTGTGGAGTCAACCCACAGCCGCTCCGCAGCCCTGCTGAAAATGTGAAGCAGATTTTTTAATACATTTTTATTTATTTACATTAGTAAGCTACAGGACACCGTCTTTCAAAACATGACCTGCGCGAAAGCGGAAAAAAATTTTTTGTACCCAGCCCTTCTGAAAATGCGAATGCGTCTCTGTCCCCAGCACATTTCAAACCAAACTGACGCCCATGTAAATTCGACTACGAGGTTCATAGTCGAATCAGACCTCTCCGAATCGAATCGTCGAATCCTCGACTATTAGAAGTCAGCCCTAATTACAATAACTTATTACTTTTTGTTGTAACGCAGTAGTGTAAGGCATTACTAATCAATTTTCAGTAATATTTTACTCGGTACATGTTCAGTAACGCTTGCGTTACAACACACTTGTAGCACAAAATTTAATTGTTCAAAAAAACAAAACAAAAAAACGGGGGAAAAAACAGCCAGACCGCGAGACATTAACGAATGAAAAATGCCTAAGTTATTACATGTTCGTGGTCAGTCAATAGCCGCGTGTGGTGTCCAAGTTTGTAAATAACGACTAAATGACAGCTTCTGATATATTTGTATGGCGATTTATTTCATTCATCCCCCTCTTGCTGGTGTACCTTTGTATTGTGTGACATAGTCCAGTAAAAGCGTGTGTAGGACAGGTTTAGCAGGAGTGCCGCGATCATGATTTCGGTCTCTGTGATCGCGCTGGCCAGTGGAAAAGCGGCTAATAATGAGAATATGGTAGAAGAAGACTGTACATTCGCGGGATGGACGTATGCGCATTACTCTGTTTGTTCTGTGTTTTCTTTCTAACCAGAGAGCAGTATTCAGTTTTCTTACGTTTTGAATTGTTCTGTTTAAAAGTAGACATGTCTGACTGTGAGGCAAGTAGACTCTGAGTTTCGGTTCATTTATGAGACGCGCTTCAATTCACGCGCGGGCGCCTCCGTGCCCTGATTATCTCGTCTACTATATTTATTTCTTATTTATTAAATCCAAGCAATTGGTTGATGAAACATTGATTAAAATTAAGATACAATTAATACAAAACGAAATTCACTTTAAAGAAAGGCTTTGTGCTTTCTGTTTGAGGTCTCTGTGAAAGTTTTAAAGCAGTCTTTTAGTGCCGCTTTCAGAGCGCTCATGTCCGTAACTGAGAACTGACACGACCATTGTTTTTTCCTCATAAATGCGAACACGAAAAATAAAATAAAATAAAATAAAATAAAATGAATATATTATGTTCTGTGGAGAGCCAACCCTTCTTTATCCGGTGGGTAGTATTATTTTGGTTTGCTTAGCGTAATTCACAGAATTACTAAAAAATATTTTGCTACCTAAAAGTTAAAGATTTTTTTGTGTCACGCATGCACGCATGTCTATTTCCCTCATATTAAATATAAAGTGCATGTGTGTAGATTGATATTTTTCTAATATCTGGTCTCCTTTATTAAGGGAGTAGCCTATGGATATATAAACAGTCATTTCAATATATTGGTATTAAATGCATTTTCTGAGAATTTATATTTCACGTTTTTACAGCAAATGTCAGGTCCACGCTGGAATTGCTCAATTTTAAAGAATTTATTCTCAACTAGTTTTGTGGTGTAGGTCCGTATTTTATAATGTTAATTTCAAATAATACTAATAGTAATTTAAAGATGTGGTAGCTTTGGATCTGGACGGGAAGGATAACTCTGGGAACTGGAAGGGGAAGTTCTGCCTTCTCACACCGCGCACCGTGACACAGGTTCGTGGATCTGAGTGTCGCGGTTTCATATCACATATCTTTACAGCCCTAGTCATTTTAGAATGTTAAGTTCTACTTCTGTAGTTATTTTGGTGAAAGTAGGCTAACTCAAAAGTAATACAGGAGTAATGTAACGCATTACAATTCTGAGACAGTAATATTGTAAGGTAAAGAATTACTTTTAAATAACAGTAACAAGTAATGTATAATGTATTACAGTTTGGAAGTAACTTGCACAACACTGTCCATGAGAGAGAGAGAGAGAGAGAGAGAGAGACAGACAGATGTGCATTTCTGATGAGGTCCAGCTGTTCTGTCCAGATGTAGCCTGATGGAGAAAACATATTCAGCCTCTTTTCATTAGTAGAGAGGAAATAAGCCGGCCATTCAATCTCCTTTTTAAAGTCAGAAGTAACCATTTTCAAAAGCGTGTTATTGTGCATGTTATTCCAAAGGGGAAAATCTGCCATCATGAAGGTTAATTCTGATTAACAGTTTAGACTACTCTTATGCAGCCTTTCTAAAGTCAAGTCTAGTCACCTTCACTTCGCTTTTAACAATACAGATTGTTTCAAAGCAGCTTTACAGTGATAACAGGAGATTACAGTAACAGAGATTGTTTTGGCTTTACAGCAGATCTAGAATAAAGTTATTGTCCACATAAAGTTAGTTTTGATTGATTCACTTCCGTTGCGAAGATCATTAGTTATTTACTTAGGGGCCGCTAACAGAAAACAGAAAACCCTTTTGGTGCTCGAGAACGCAAACCCTGAAACAGGCTCTAAGGTGCAAGCCTTGTAAAAGTACTAACAACAACAACTAAAATAATAATAAATATAGCTGCAAGTGGAAATCAGTGCTTGTATTCGCAGGCTGCCCCGCTCTGTTCTCCGGTAGAGCATCTCTCCATCTGGAAAGGAATGTCTTCGCTCCATGAAAACGCCCCAGTGGAGTGATGAAAGCGGAGGCAGATCATCATCTCCTCCCGCAGAACTGAGAGGAACTGCCCTGGCTGTGGTGCTCTCTGACACCGCGGATATCTTCTGGCTGCCGCTCCAGGTCTTGTCAGGCGTAGATTTATTTTTCTTCTCCGTTTACTCCCCTCTCCCCCCATTTTCCAGGATCTCGGTAAAGGTGTGTGAGAATGATAAAGGTGCATGGTGAAAATGTCAGAGAGGAGCAGAATGATGGAGCGAGCGGATGCGCTGATGCACTGCCCTGTTAAAACCCTATTGATTAATGTCTGTCACAGTCTGTCATGGGGGGGGGGGACTATGTATGCATTTCAATCATATCTGTGCATTAGAGCTGTCCAAACTCTTAGATGTCCTCAAAAGGGAAACTGGAACACTGATGTGGAGGTGGATAAAGTGTGTCTATCTCTGATTTATGAATATAAAGATGTGCTTCAATTCAACAAGCCAATGCATTGAAACTTTACAATAGATATTGGGTCAACATCGTACATCTCTACCGAATGCTGTTAGATGCCGTTACATATGCATGTGTGAGTGGCAAACCACACGGAGGAATGTTTTGAATTATGCTCGGCACATCTGACATTGTTGAAAGATTCAAAAGCCCTGAAAGTCGACCCACGAGAAAGAAGACTCTTGTTGTGTTGATTACTGAGTCAAGGACCGAGACTACACATCGGGAAATATAGACACTTGACTTTAAAATGACAAGCTGTTGCTTTAAGCATAGTTGTTATATAGTTGATCTCAAACTGTAAGCTATACTGTTAAGCCCTTGTGTTACAAATCAGTGGTTCATGGATGTGAACATTATCTGTGAGAGTAATCCTGCGCTAGATCAGGCCTAAAATAAATATCTTTAAATGGATTATTTTTTTTAGAAATGTGATCACTAAAAATTGCATGTACTCAGTGTCCAAAATTAACAGTGCCAGATACAATTTAAAAAAGTACAAAATTAACCCAGGTGAAAAAGACATACTATTAAATGTATTAAAAATACATTATAGTATATTTGTATTGTACCAAAAACGTACTCGAGTACATTTTTAATACATTTAATAGTATGTTTTTGGTACAATACAAATATACTATAATGTATTTTTAATACATTTAACAGTAAGTCTTTTTCACCTGGGAAAGTATATAAGTAAATAAAAAGAAACACACTATTTAGTCGGTCAGGTGACATAGAAAACTCTCTGCTAAAGAAAACATCTAACAACTGTTTCAATTTGCTGTAAATGTATCATCAAAAGCTTATCTATCTTGCGGACATAGTGACACGCTCTCATGGCAATTCATAATTATTGCAATTATTATTCTCATGGCAATTCTATATTCATATTATTTTACAATTTGGTGAATTGGTGGCTAATTTTTATGAATTCTTATGAAACTCATTTGTGCGTTTCCATACACATGTATAGTAAAGTAAACAATTGAGACCAATTTAAAAAAAAAGTGCAAAAAAAATGTAATACAAGCTACGACAACAACTGTGCAGAAGCATAATGATTTGATTCAGTTCAACTGTATTGTGCTTTTCACAATGTATGTACTGTTCCAAACAATAGTCCCTTATAGACTCGCAGCAAAATGTGATAATATAGCATGAAAAAAAACAAAAAAAACAAGATGAACACAAACCCTGGGAAGAACAAAGACTCAACTGGGACATTGAACCTCCTTGGGCTGAGACATATTAAACAATATTATACAAAGCATATGTACACATGCATACATTTAAATTCATTAGTTAGCATTAAATACTGGGGGAAATGCACAGCTTACCACTAGTGCTCTATAATAATCCATAATAATCCTCATTAAGTGCATGCTTTGGAATGAACATTGGGAGTAGAGGTGAAATAGGACGCTGGATACATACTCAGTTATTGGTAGCGAACAGGAGGGATTGTCAGACGGCTGAGTTAAGCTCAGTCCAAGTCTTATGATCCCTGTAGCTTTAAAGACGTCCAGCTCAAAGGAAATGTACTGTATAAGAGGTCACTACGGGTTCACCTTAACCTTTCCATCCTCGTCTCAAGTGCCAGACAGATAGTGGAGCGAGAAAAGGTCAAGGAGCCCGAGGGGTACAAACTTCCCGTTTTCCAAAACTGGTTTCACTTTGAGTTTGAAACACAAGGCCATCCCTGAGAAGAGAAGCACAGAGTTTGGCCTCCAGCGGATAGACTTGAATTAACTGGTGAGTTTGTGGATATGTGTTGTTATTCACTGAAAACGTCACCTCTAGAGGCTTTGATCTCCGCAGCAGCTCTTCTGTGAGGGCAGGAGGGTTTGTGCCACACCAAAATATTCACTCCCTTGAAAACAGAACTGTATATAAACTGAATCAATCTTCAATGAACTTGTAAATGAGCAACAGCAACCTACATTTTCCAATGTAAATCTGTGGTGAAAAATGGAAATGCAGTGCGCCCTTATTGAGATCCATGTGGGCAGATATGAGACCAACCCGTTCTCATTAGATGCGTCTCTATAGCATGCATGGTGTTTATCGTGCAATTTATACGCGAAAATGTGTTTTTACGTGCAAATGAAACGCACTGTAAGACCCTTGGGTAGGATTAGTGGTTTGGGGAACGTATGTATTACATGCAATAAAGTTCGTATCATATGCACGAAAATGTACGTAAAACTCATTTTAGCGTATAAATTGCACAATAAACTTAATGCGTGCTATAGGAGACGCATTTCATGAGATCAGGCTGATGAGACTGTTCCGCTTATTTATAACATTACAGACATGGCTTTACATTTGCTAATATGAAACAATGGCAGGCCAAATTATAACTAAATCACCATTCAATTGTTGAAATAAATCCTTTATTTTAAACGTGTTCTTAAATGAATATCCAGCGTGAACAGCCTGTAAATAAATATTTAGTTCAGTCATGAAACTCTACAGGGCGCATGCTGATTGGTCCCAGGCAATCACATCATTAGCTCATGGCTCAAGCTGATTGGCTCTGCTGATCCTGCAGCCAATGAGATCGCTTGCTCACCATTTGAATAGTCTGGTTGAGTGTTTGCTGTAAGCTCCATCAGAGCTCCTCTGAACCCTCCACCTCCCCAGCTCCACCTGCCGAGATCTGATAATCAGAAGGTAGTCATATAGCCTACGGTTCGACACAAATCTGCCCCACCTAAATGTACGTATAGGTCAGGAGCTGCTACTGATGTCAGCCACAATCAGCATCATTTCTGTTTGTGTGTCTCATGGTCAAGTTTCATGAATGCCGTCAATACTAATTGTGATGCATCCATGGCCCTGTTTACAGTTATGTTGTGTTTTTGGCCCTTTCTTTAAACTGGCAGGCATGATGACTATGAGCTGTCATTGCATGAACATGAGTTGTGTGAAGATTCTACAGAATGTCTTTTTTGTGTGTGTTCCACAGAATAAAGAAAATCATACAGTTTGTAATGTTACGGTGATTAAATAAGTGACAGGATTTTCATTTTTGTCATCTGAAAGTGCAAATCAAGCATCATGATTTAGTTTCAGAAATGTAGAAAACATCTCAACAATATCTTAAAAAGAGTGGATGCACAGCACATTATGAAAACTGCTGAAATCTGAAAAATGTCATACAAGAACATAACAGGGAACACCGTTTGATTAGAATTAGAAATTAGATTAGATTAGAATATCTCACAAAAGTAACCATGAGTAGAGTGCAACATAAATATGCTAAATATGCTTTATTTTCATTAATATAATATTCAACCCTGTTATCAAAATTGGGAACATGTCTAAATGATATACAAACACCTAATTTGTGTTTGTTTGTTTTTTAATTGTACATTTGAAGTAAAAAAATAAAAAAATAAAAAATAATGTCATAATGGGAAGCAGGGTCTCAAATTTAACCTAAATTAAGCTGTCACTCAGTTTTGGACAAAATATCTTATTTTTTAATAATTGTAGCTTATATTGCCTATGAATTAAAGACAAAAGTCTTGCAATGACCTGAGTAACAGGGAATTCATGGTCAATTTGAAAAACATGTATAAAACGATGTCCTTGTCTTCCTGCCGTGCTGTAAAGAGTCCAGATGAGGTTCAGTTTTGGATACTGACATAGATTTCAACAGGAATGTGAGATTGACTGCATCAGTTGAAAGTGCCAAAACTGACATCTTGCAGATGAAATCACCAATCCAGCACTAACCAGCCGAGACGCCTGGACTAGCATGGCAGTTTATGCTGGGCTTTTTGGCAGAGCCGGTCATCTTTCATACAACACAGACTCAGCAGAGCCTCGGGAAGAGCCAACCATCATTTTCTGTGTGTTTTCGGTGGGCATCGTGTGGAAAGCATCATGTCAAACACATGGAGGCATAAGTTTACCCTGCATCTCACAGGCAACATTAATATCTCAAGCAGCCTTCTGAGTTTTTTTCCTTCTACAGATCTTTTTATTAAGTTCTGAAAGACTATCAATGTTAACAGCGTTAAGTGATTTAGTTTTAGCCCTGCTGTGTTTGAAATGCTAATGCCACTCCTAAAATATGACGTGAATGTCAAGACTTTGTGTGCTGGTTTTCAGTCAAGGTTTAACATGCATACAATCATGGCTGAATAGAAATGTTGGATTAAACAATGGGACTGGGATATTTTGGACATTCATTTGCAGCTGGAATACAGTGGTCAGGGTCAAAGAACAACTGCACGGCCTGAATTACATCTGCATTAATAAACCCGCTACAGCACCTCGGCTCTGTTGAAAACAAGCTCTCAGACATTAAATAATGCAGTGATAATAAAGACGTCATTCTTTATTATTTCTTATAACTGATCTCAGATGGTGTGCACAATTGCTGCTTCAACATCATGGCTCCTGATGAAGGAACACATGGATAATTGCAGGCCAGGAGTGAGACCCGAATGAAAGAGAGTCCAGACAGTCCATCAGCCCGACAGAGCAGAATAATCAAGGTCTTTGGCTCTCCTGACCAGCGCATCTTGACATCCAATGCAAAGTCTTATCAAAGGGAATGTTTTATGGACATCTGACTTTTAGCCCCCCCAAAAATAATGAATGCATTTGATCCGACATGAAAGAGACAGAAGACCAGCTCTTCTGCTGGAGAACCGCAGACAGATGATTAATAATCAAATTAAAGACGGATTTTTATCGCCCCACCATCCAAAGCTGGATGTTAACACAAAGCAGTCAAAGTCAATGACATCTTATCAAGACCTATAGATTCTTTTATATGCTTTTTTGAATGGAATAATTATAGTTAAAATATAACTATATGCATATTTATTAATTTAATATGCATTAATAATTAATTACTATTCAATTATATTTGTAATTTTTAATGTGAAGGAAGTGTGTATCATGCTGGTACAGAGCTAAAACTATTAAAGGGGTGGTTGATTATGATTTGACTTTTCTAACTTTAGTTAGTGTGTAATGTTGCTGTTTGAGGATAAACAACATCTGCAAAGTTACGACGCTCAAAGTTCAAAGCAAAGGAAGATATTTGCTTTTACAGAAATCGTTTTTTAAGGACTACAACAAACGGCTGGTAGAGACTACACAAGCTTCCTCCCGGGTTAGTGACATCACTAACCCTATAATTTACATAAACCCCGCCCCCGGGAACGAGATTTATAGATTATCATGACAGAATATGCTAATCAATGACTAGAAGATAACTACACATAAGCTACATAAACTCATCAACTAACCATTCAGAAACGTCCTGTTGCTTCTACATGTTGTCACTTCTTCTTGAGTCTCTCCATCATTGTCTGACTCCAGTTTTAATAAACATTGACATTTCCAGTGCATGTCTGTGTGAGGTAAAAGGACACAAGCTCTTGAAGCTCCGCCCCTTGTGCCGGGAGCAGCAGCTCATTTGCATTTAAAGGGACACACACATAAACGGTGCGTTTTTGCTCACCCTCAAAAAGTGACAATTTTAACATGCTATATAAGAATATCTGTAGGGAATTTTGAGCTAAAACTTAACATACACACTCTGGGGACATCAGAGACTTATTTTACATCTTGTGAAAAGGGCATTATACCACCCCTTTAAAAAATATGCATACCTTAAAGGAACACTCCGACTTTTTGGGACTTTAGCTCATTCACAGTATCCCCCAGAGTTAGATAAGTCCATACATACCTTTTTCATTTCTGTGCGTTCTGTAAGTGTTATTTGACGCACCCACCGCTAGCCTAGCTTAGCACAAAGACTGGATGTAAATGGATAAGGTAGCATACTAATCCCAATAAGTGACAAAATAATGCAAACATTTTCCTATTTACATGTTGTGATCTGTATAGTCACAGCGTGTACAAATAACAAGGCTATATGAGACAGAGACCATTTTTAATCGTATAAATACTGGGAACTATATTCTCACTAGGCGTAGGAGCACAGCTACTTGTGATTTGCGGAGTGATTAGCGCAGCACACGAGACGCCCTGTTGATGGTTCCGTAAACAAAACAAACGTGACTAACTAGCTAGTAGCGAACGTGACTCGTGATCATGGCTGACTTTGAGGAATTGTCAGAGGAATTTTACTGTGTATCAAACCAAGATCCAGAACCATATAGTTTTGAGCCAGAATACACAGACGAGGAGTTACAAACTTTGGAAGCTGTAAGACAAGATGCCGAACAGATTGTTACATTTAGCGCCGCTCATTTGTTATTGAGCGATACAGTGTGTTCATGACAACACAATAATAACAATAAAGGGGATACACGGAGCCCCTATTCACGTAATAGTGTCACTACTAAGGTTACATTCCATTAGCATGGCACTGTTACAGTATGGCTAATGTTAGTCATCTCAAAACATAACGGAACACTTACCGCAGCAACAGGTGATCCAATTTGTCCTGTCTTTATTATCGATGGGATGGCTGTTAGAGATGCGCGGTTGGCGGTTACAGCCGCGGACTCCGCGGATAAACCGCGGATCGGGCGGATGACGTGACGAAAAATAATATTTTAATTCAATTCGGGCGGGTGGCGGGCGGTTGAACCAATCAAATGAAAAATATTATGTATACAGCAATCAGCGGATGGCGGGCGGGTGCGGTTTTGAAAATTGGTCAAAAACGTTGGTGCGGATGGATGGCGGACGGATGATGAGTTTTGTGATGCGGTTGCGGATGAAATAATAGCCCATCCGCGCATCTCTAATGGCTGTATCCTTCAGCACACGTTTTATGGTCCGTGTGGCAACTTGCATTTTTTCAAAATAGTCGTCTATAGTAAAATGTTCAGAGCAAACGAAATACTTCGTGATGCTGTTTACAGGTGTGTTTGTAGCCATCGATTCATCAGGTCAGCGTTTTTGGTCGGAATTCTATGAAACATCATAGTATTACCTGGTCTCCCCTGTTTATTGTCGCAGCTCTTTACAATACAGCGAACACCCATGATTGTAAACTATAAATGTACTATCTAGTAATGGCTGACTCTATTACTCCAACTCTGAGCGAACTCTCTGCTCCTCACCACAGGGCGTCTCGTTTGCTGCGCTAATCACTCCGCCCAAGTAGCTGTGCTCCTACGCCTAGTGAGAATATAGTTCCCAGTATTTATACGATTAAAAATGGTCTCTGTCTCATATAGCCTTGTTATTTGTACATGCTGTGACTATACAGATCACAACATGTAAATAGGAAAATGTTTGCATTATTTTGTCACTTATTGGGATTAGTATGCTACCTTATCCATTTACATCCAGTCTTTGTGCTAAGCTAGGCTAGCGGTGGGTGCGTCAAATAACACTTACAGAACGCACAGAAATGAAAAAGGTATGTATGGACTTATCTAACTCTGGGGGATACTGTGAATAAGCTAAAGTCCCAAAAAGTCAGAGTGTTCCTTTAAAGAGGTCATATGACACCCTTGATGTAGTTTTTGGTCTCTACTAGAACAGGTTTTCCTGCTTGAATGTTGATTATTTCCTCATATTCTCCATTGTTGCATCGTTAGCCAACTATGGTTGCAAGTTCCGTAATTATCAGCATAGTTCATCAAGTCTGTGTTTCCCAAAAACATAGTTATGTGTTTGGAGTGACAGATCTCGACCTGTGGTTAGAAGCAGAGTTTCTTGTTTTCATGAAATGTGGACACAAAATAAAAAAGCTGACATTCAGTGCAACCTGTATCTTTTATTTAGAATACATACAAATGTCATTTACATCTTTTAGTTTGTCAAGAGATTTAAAGCGTCGTTTTTGAAGAGTGCGCATGTGTGAACGAGCTCTAGTGTAAGAACGAGACTATGATTGAATCTGGAAATAAAGCAAAATAACAGAGAAAAATGAGAAATAGTCCTCAGATGCCATGTCTGTAATTTATAGCAAAACATCTCGCATTAATTTGATCTCAAAATCATTCAAAAGTAGTTATTACTCCACCACCTGTGTGACATCATTAACCAACGTGGTTGAATGACCAATTTGCGACAATACAGGAAACAGTCATGACTAGCTAGTTGATTTGTTCAATGATGCATTGCACTATAGTAGTGAAGCAGCGAGTTACGGCGTTTTACGAGAAACACACCCCTGTTTAGTTCCTGTCTCTATGAAGCCCCTCCTTCTGAAAAGCACACTGTGCTCTGATTGGTCGGCTGGAGCAGTGTGTTGTGATTGGTCGAGCGCTTCGAGTGTGTTTGGGAAATGTCCCGCCCCTTACCATAACCGCCAGTTTAACACACTACTAACTAACTCAACCAGGTCACGCCCCTTTATTCTGCATATTAATTATTGAAATGAGGAATATTGTGACGTGTTCGTTCCCGGAAGAAACTCAAGACTACAATGGAGGCGTTTCAGGAGTTCAGGAACACTGACACTGATATAGAGAAGAACTGGAGCTTTTGGGAGAGTCACTGAATAAACATTTATTTTCATGTAAACAGCTTAGTTGATGTATTCTAGAGGTTACTGCCCTGGACTGTGACATGTCTCCACTGCAAGAAAATTCCCATTAAGGTGCAAAGAAACTTTGTGCCTCTTACAAAACTGCCAGAGTAGAAGATGCGAATAGCATTGTTATTTGAATATATTTTACTTTCAGTGCTGTCATGAAAACTCCTGATTATATGCTGCAGTTTATAGAAACATTATATATGGAAGCACTTTTCAAGCCAAATGTGTTTGGAGTGCTGAATACTATTCAGCACTCAAATGCTGAATACAGTTCCAACTTTCGAAAAATGCTATTATCTCAAAATATTTCAATATCTCATAAGACCACAGCTAACACTGCAGCAAAGCTCAACACACAGAGGCAGATTCACTAAAAACCTGCATCATATTCATTAGCTGAAACCCATTAACCAGGAGCTATCTGTGCTTGAACAGTTCTCCAGCATGTGTATGTCAATGAAACTGTTGTCTCGAGGAACTGCAGCACAATCTTCATTCAGCACAGTTCTTTCTTATGTCTACATTGTTACTTGATTTCCATAAATCCTGATGAATAACACAGATAATGTGCAAATACATACAATTTTTCTCACATTATGTACTGTAAATTAGCATAACAGGCACCAAAAAAAAAGATCATGAAAGCATGTATTATGTTCAGTTTTTGCTGAACCAGAGCCATCAGTGAATTTTTTTTTAAGAAGAAAATTAAACTTCAGAGAAGAAGGGACTCCAGGGGAAGATGGTCCTTGGAGCAGAAACTGGGAAAAGAGAATGAACATCATGTTAATGAGGTTAAAATGAAGCAGCAGGCAAAATTGTACAGTAATAGAAAAGCATTTGGCTGAAAAAGTGACAAATGGCTTCTTTGTTGATATTTCCATGAAGAACATTTATCATCCCTGAAATCTTTCCATTGGACAAAAGTGTCTTTATCCTGCAAAAAAAGGTTCTTTAGAAGATTATCAAAATGTCCTAAAAAATTGTTATTTTAAGAACGTTTCTTTGGGGAATTTAAAATGGTTCTTCTATGGCATTGCTGTGAAAAAAATTAAAAATAAGAGTGTAATTGGCTTTTTTGTTCATAGACAAACTGTAATGGTTTTTATCCCACGATAAAAATGATATTTACTGTGTTCTTACAGCTACAAGTATTTCTTTCTTTTTTTTAAATATCGATGTTTATTCCAACCATCCGGCCATTAGACGACGGATTCATGCATTAATGCAGGTAGAGCACAATATTTGATTCTGCCCTCTCTCTGCGGCATTGAATCATTCTAGCATGTCGGCTCGCATCGGAGCAGTTGTCATAAATTATTGAAAGTGAAGGCTCGTGTAAACCATGCAACATGTTCCCTCGCAGGGCCCTCATCAGAAACACACGTCACACCCGTGATAGAGACACAGCTCAGATTATGTATGCCGAGCGCCCTGCCCGTGAGGATTCGAGTCCTTCCCACCAAGCAATTACGCTGTGGAAGTTTGGCTGGAGTACTTAACAGGACCATGAGGGAATATGTGTGTGGAATATGGGACAAACACGAGCACTGAGGGAGAAGCTCAACCAATAGCACAGATGGCATAAAGTGTGAGTGTGTGGTGCTTTACCTCTTTAGAAGGATGGAGAGCAATTACCAGAAGAGTTGAGAGCGTGTTAGGAACTACATTAAAATACTGAGGGCCCTTACACCCTTACATCTTACACCCGGCGCAATGCAGCGCCAAGCGCGACGCAAGTGTTTTCTGCTAGTTTCAGCCCGACGCAGTTTTCATTTTCACGTCCTGCGCCACGTTGTTTAAATAGCAAATGCATTTGCGCCCATTTGTGCGCCCATGGGCAATGCTGGTCTGAGAACGAGGTGTGTTCTGGCGCATTGTTGGCATTTTTCCCGTCGTTAAACTAGCAAAAGTGGAAGTGAACTTTAGACCATGCGCTTAGACCGTTAAAATAGGGCCCTGAGTCTGTTTTATAAGTGGTGGGGATTTTTTCAGTGACTCTTTCTGCAGGTCACATTAGCCGCGTTCCCTTTCGAGGGAACTCGAACTGCGTCGGTGACGACACTAGGGGAACGCCCTTCAGCGTAGCGCGTCTGAATTTATGAATGAAACTCAGTCCAATCCTATTGGCGTTGCGTGATGACGTAGTGTGTGACGGCATATACGGATGTGTACAAAAGCACGCCGGCACACAGAAAAGTCAGCTTTTTGCTATTCAGCAAGCGCTCTGTGTTGTGTGTGAGAAGTTCGTTCTATTTGGTGTTGTATTGTCTGTTGCAAAGCATTATAATGGCAAGTGAGCAATTCAAAAAATGTGTGTTTCCCTGCCCGCGCTACATTACGGCTGGGGACACACACGAGATGTGTGTGTCTTGTCTGGGAATGCAGCACGCCCAGGCAGCTCTCGAGGGGGCTGCTTGCGGTCATTGTGAATCAATGTCAGTCAGAGTGCTGCGTTCCCGTCTGGCTTTATTTAATGATGATGGCCAGATGCGCGCTCCCCGCGGTTCAGGTCCCACATCCGCCGAGGCGATGCGGCAGCTTCGATCGTGGGGCTCGCAGCGAGAGCTTGCAGAGGGGATCGAGACTGCCGAGGCACTTTCTCGATCCTCATCTGAGCCCGCCCCGCGGCTTCTCCCACTCGGGATGTAGACCCGGTGCTGCAGCTATCTGATTCCGAGGAATTAGATGTGCTCAGCATCGCGGGGGGGGGGTCTCGATGAGTCACACCACTCGGCTCAAATTACACCTAATTATGACGAGCTCATGGAGGTTGTAACGCGTGCTGTGGCCAAACTTAACATTAGTTGGCCACAGGAAAGACAGGAAACGCGAGTCAAGAGTAAACTTGATGAACGTTTTCTGCAGCATCGCGCACAACCTTCACGCCGGTCTCTTCCATTCTTCCCGGATTTACACAATGAGTTGTGTAAATCCTGGAACAGGCCGTTTTCAGCACGCCTGTCTAACCCTCCAATGTTAAATTACAGCAACATTGTGGGGGTTAGAGAAAACGGTTATGGGATGATGCCTCGGGTAGAGGAAACTTTAGCCAGTTACCTCTCACCCGACCTTGCGTCATCCCTCAAGACACCGGCATTGCCCTCCAAACCCTGTCGTACGACATCTGATTTGGTGGGCAGAGCTTACATGGCGGCAGGTCGGGCTGGTGCGAGCATGCATACTATGGCCATTTTGCAGGCATACCAGGCCGACCTGTTAAGGGAGATAGGCCAGGGCGAGGGTCCCACCGTCGACGATATCGCTGAGCTTCGCAAAGCCACAGATTTGTCTCTCCGTGTTACCAAGGAGACGGCCCGCGCCATTGGCCGCTTCATGTCAGCACTGGTAGCCACGGAGAGGCATCTGTGGCCTAATTTATCAGACATTAAGGAAAAGGACAGGGCCTTTCTCCTTGATGCGCCTGTTTGTACCACTGGTCTGTTTGGCGAAGCCGTTAACGCAGTCGTCGACAGATTTCAGGAGACTAAAAAACAGAGCAAAGCTTTCAAGAAATATCTCCCTCGTCGATCAAGGTCTAGGAGGTCTGCTAGGGAGAAGCAGCCTCAGCCCGCATCGAGCTCCCCCTACGGCCAAAGCCAGAGGGAGAGCGTCGCTTCTAGAGGTCCCCCTTGGACTGACTCTAGACAGCGCTCTCACCCACAGCCTCCTGAGCGGGCGGATCTGAGGACCGTCCTCCAGGCCAAGAAGGCAAAAGGAAAGAGGTCCTAACTACTATGAGACCTCGAAGGGCCGCCCCCCCCCCCGAGAGAGAGCGATTGAGGTCCCCTCTCTCGTTGGGCCCTCAGGAAGCTGGTGTCAGTATCCCGCTGTCTCTGACGCTTCGGGACACGTTAGCTTCCAGCGAGCACACGCTGGTCTGTCTGCCCCGAAGGCCTGCAGCCAGTCAGCATTTGGGTTCGCACACTGTGAGTCGTTGTCGGTCTTTCCCTGCCGGTCCTCCGCTTCAGGGTGCCGTCAAGGACTTGCGCAAAACATCGGACACCAGCCCCGAGGGTGAATTTTTTTGCATGGCAAAACCTCGCGAATATTTCTCCATGGGTCCTGCGCACTGTAGAAATTGGGTACAGACTGCAGTTCCAGGTCCGCCCACCAAAATTCAACGGGGTGGTCTGGACTTCAGTGCACCCAGAGCAGGGTCTGGTGTTAGAACAGGAAGTTCACTCGCTGCTGGCAAAAGGGGCCATAGAGCATGTTCCCCCACCAGACAGGGAGTCCGGGTTCTACAGCCGGTACTTCATAGTTCCCAAGAAGGATGGAGGGTTGCGTCCAATTCTAGATCTAAGGCACTTGAACCGGTCTCTGAGGAGATTCAAGTTCAAGATGCTCACTATTCCCATCATCGTGAGTCAAATCCAATCCGAGGATTGGTTTGTCACGATAGATCTAAAGGAAGCATACTTCCATATATCCATCCTTCCATGTCACAGGAGGTTCCTGAGGTTCGCTTTCGGGGGCGAAGCGTACCAATATCGGGTTCTTCCATTCGGCCTAGCACTCTCCCCTCGCACATTCACCAAGTGTATGGATGCAGCTCTGGCCCCGCTGAGGCTCCAGGGCATCCGTGTGCTGAATTACATCGACGACTGGCTAATCCTGGCCCAGTCTCGAGAGTTGGCAATTCGGCATCGAGATGTCGTCCTTGGCCATATTCAGCGCTTGGGGTTGAGGCTCAACACGAAAAAGAGCGTGTTGACACCCGCCCAACGGACTACGTTCTTGGGGGTGGTATGGGACTCGACAACGATGCAGGCACAAATGTCTCCTGCACGTATCGAGTCCATATTGACCACACTAAACAGGGTGAAGCTAGGCCACACCATCACAGTGAAACACTTCCAGAGAGTGTTGGGTCTCATGGCAGCAGCGTCCAGCGTAATACCCTCTGGCCTGCTGCACATGAGGGCCCTGCAGTGGTGGTTGAAAGCCAAGGGGTTTTCCCCGAGGGGAAATCCATTCCGCATGATAAGGGTTACGCGCAGATGCCTTCGTTCCCTATCAATATGGAAGAAGCCTTGGTTTCTGTCCCAAGGTCCCAAGCTGGGAGTGTTATGTCGCCGAATTACGATTTCGACAGACGCCTCCCTCACGGGCTGGGGCGCGGTCATGGACGGCCGCTTTACGAGAGGTCTCTGGCAGGACCATCATTCCTCATGGCACATAAATTGCCTAGAAATGTTGGCGGTGTTCCGAGCTCTGAGGAGTTTTCTGCCAGACCTCCAAGGTCGCCACGTTCTCGTGAGAACCGACAATATGTCAGTGGTGTCCTATTTAAACCGCCAGGGGGGTCTGAGGTCGCGCCCTCTGTGCAGACTGGCGCATCAGATCCTCCTGTGGTCCCAGCGGAGACTGTCGTCTCTCAGGGCGATGTATGTCCCGGGGGACCAGAACCAGGGAGCAGACATACTGTCGAGGCAGGGGCTGAGGACCGGGGAATGGAGACTACACCCCGAGATGGTGGAGTTGATATGCGAGAGGTTTGGCCCAGTGGATGTGGACCTGTTTGCGTCTCGAGAGACGACTCACTGTCCACTGTGGTTCTCCCTCACACATCCAGCCCCGCTGGGGTTGGATGCTATGGTACAGATGTGGCCGAGGCTACGTCTGTATGCCTTTCCCCCGATCGCTCTGCTCCCAGGAGTTCTGGAAAGGGTCCGTCGAGACGGGGTCAGCCTGCTATTAGTAGCCCCGTTGTGGCCGGCCCGAGTAATGTTCTCGGATATCATATCACTCCTGGCAGGCCCGCCATGGCAGATCCCTCTGAGGAGGGACCTGCTGTCCCAGGCAGAGGGCTTAGTTCTCCACCCTCGGCCAGAGCTGTGGAAACTGTGGGTCTGGCCCCTGAGGGGGCACAGTACCTAGAAGCCGGCCTGTCAGCAGGAGTGGTTGAGACTATACTTACTTCCAGAGCTCCCTCCACGAGGAAACTGTACGGCCTGAAGTGGAATGTTTTTTCCATTTGGTGCAGAGAGCGTGAATTGGACCCAGTTAACTGCCCGGTGGCTTCAGTACTGGAGTTCCTCCAAGACCGCTTCTCTGCTGGGCTTACCCCGTCCACGCTCAAGGTTTATGTGGCTGCCATTGCGGCTTTCCACGCTCCTCTGAGTGATGGGCCTCTGGGGAGGCATCAGCTGGTCGTACGCTTCCTACGTGGAGCCTGGAGGATGAGACCTGCGACTCGCACCAGGGTTCCCACCTGGGACCTGGCAGTGGTCCTCGAAGCATTGGTTGAGGCCCCCTTCGAACCGCTGGAGTTGGCTGAGGCCAAGAACCTGACTCTCAAGATGGCTTTTCTCCTTGCCATCACCTCTCTTAAGAGGGTGGGAGATCTCCAGGCACTCTCGGTATCTTCTCAGTGCCTGGAGTTTGCTCCTGGGAGAGTCAAGGCCATTCTGCACCCCAGTTTGGGCTACGTCCCTAAGGTGCCAGCTATTATGGCTAGGTCTACGGTTCTGCAGGCGTTTCATCCCCCACCTCATGTGACGGCAGAAGACCGAAGACTTCATCTGCTCTGCCCTGTCAGAGCACTGAGTGTCTACATTCAGAGGTCTTCACAGTGGAGGAAGGCGGACCAGTTGCTGGTGTGTTTCGGGTCCCCCAAGAAAGGGCTCCCCGCCTCTAAGCAAACCATCAGCAACTGGATCGTTCAGACTATTTCCCTGGCCTATCAGGTGCGCAATCTGCCTTCACCTATGGCCGTGAGGGCTTACTCTACTAGAGGCATGGCGTCCTCCAGAGCCCTCCTTTCAGGAGCATCTATTAGTGATATATGTGAAGCGGCTGGCTGGGCCACTCCGCACACATTCATGAGATTCTACAGTCTGGACCTTCCCTCTACACCCGGCGCACGAGTGCTCTCGTCCTAGTTGTGCCTGAAGACAGTCTCACACTGGGACAGGCGGGTTTTCGTTGTAGCATAGTGGGTATCTCGTTCCCCTAGTGTTGTCACCGACGCAGTTCGAGTTCCCTCGAAAGGGAACGTCTCGGGTTACGTATGTAACCCTTGTTCCCTGAGAAAGGGAACGAGACACTGCGTCGGTTCGCCACGCCTCACCCCGCCTGGAGCGACTTGCTTCATAGCAAAGCTGACTTTTCTGTGTGCCGGTGTGCTTTTGTACACATCTGTATATGCCGTCACACACTACGTCATCACGCAACGCCAATAGGATTGGACTGAGTTTCATTCATAAATTCAGACGCGCTACGCTGAAGGGCGTTCCCCTAGTGTCGTCACCGACGCAGTGTCTCGTTCCCTTTCTCAGGGAACAAGGGTTACATACGTAACCCGAGACGTTTTCATTACCCTTCAAATTGCGCAAATTGAAATTGTGAATTGAAAATATGCCCAAGGAAACAATTTCGCAAAAACTCCCATATATCGCAAAAAGGTTTTCCGCTCGCATGAGGAGGTTTTTCAGGCAATTCGAAAAAGGAATATTCCGCAAAACTGCAAAGGAAACAGTTTTTTCCGCATTTAGAGGTCAGTTCACCTGACGTACGTAACAGTCGATCATTCTTTAAAGAAGACGCGGTGTGTTTGGACAGAATACGAGACAGAGTTCTTCATTAAACTCATAAAAGACAAAAGAATGCGGGAATACTGGATTCTAAACAACAAATAAATGCCACAATCAAGACCTTGAGGCAGAACTGAGAGAGAAATACCCAGAAAATCCTCATATGAGCCGCTCTCAGTATAAAAGTCTTTCCTTGGCAGTAATGCTTGAAAAACACACACACATCTCCTTCCATTAATAATACTGGCCAGTGCGGCGGCTGGGATATACGTAAACCTGGAATGACTTATCACGAGAGGAAAAAAATGACGTTTCAGTCGCATAACATCAGTTAATGGAAACGCAGTCATTTCGCAATAGTTTTTCGCATTTTCGCATTTCGCAATAGTAGTTCGACATTTAGAAAATATTGCAAAAGTTTTGTGCAAATCTGTAATGAAAACAGATTGCAATAATGTGATTCTTTCCAATAAACAGAGTAAGGACTTAATCACAAGATATTTACATGACATAATTAAACCTCTTTTTACATGCAATTTTCATTATTCTGATTATTGGCTAAGCATTTTAGCTATTTTCACCATCATTATTCACATACACAGCACAAATGATGAACTCACATACAGAAAGTGTGTTACTGTCCAGTGTTCTAATGCAACACAAATTTCTATGGACGAATTCGATTTTTTTTTTCAGTGATAGGGCTAATGTCTTCATCTATGTGTTTGACTATTGATATATTGCATTATAATCACGTCATGCAACGTTGTCAACATGAACTCAGTTTCTTCACGCCTTCTTCACCTCTATATGTTTACTAATGATCCGTGTTCGTCTCAAACACATGCACACTTTGGTCAAAGTGGAATAGATGCCATTAAAGTGTTTACATACCTGTTTATTGTGATTAAAATCAACATTCGCCACATATTTTACTAATGTTTTGGTTACTACAATTATGAGCTTAATCACATCAATTTATTTGAAATATTGTTTACATGAGGTAAAGGTTAATCGCAATATTACTTAAATCTTATTATGAGGGTGCATGTAAACACAGTCATTGAATCATTTACTCAACTGGATTGTTATGACACTGTAAGTTACTCATGCTGCTTTATATCGCAAACTGACATTTGTTAACATATTATTTAAAAAAAAAAATCTGTGATCATGAACACATTGGTTTGTAGTGCAAAGTGCCTGTATTGGATAATGAACCGGAAGTCTCGAAAATATCTTACGTCCGCGTCCGTTGCCAAATGAAGTGGATAAAAGCAATATCATGCTGTTGCTTTTAGTGATGGGAGAAACAAAGCCTTTCGAAACTTTTTTGATTCACTTTTCCGAAGCACTGAAAACGCCTGCTGTCAGAACAGTGTAAATGCAGCCAAAACTCCCCAAACATGCTTTACAAACCAACTGCAGTTGTTTTATTGAAGATGTAATGTATTAAATGCAAATAAAACATGAGTTATTTTATTCATTTGTAGGGTTTTGTTTGTCTTATGTATAGCTTGGTTAATCAGACCTTTAGCTACAACTCTTTTTATTATATAAACGAGTCATTAAATGTCTACAGATTTATAACACTGATCTGAGATTAGGTGTCATATATAGGGGTTCACAGAGAAGATCGCCCCCTAACGATGAACGATGGAAATTGTGAAACGTTTCGAAACAGTTATGACGTATTAAAGCCTTGTTTACTGAAATCATGTGTCTCCGGCAGTTTGATAAGTTTGACATCGTAATTACACGTGACGTTCCACTCGTGATGTTCTATAATTATGCGTTTTTATGGCAACTCTGTCGACGATTAAATGAATCTGCACCGGTCAGGTGGTACAGTGCTCACAAGTAGGAGCTCTCAGAAAATTCCCAGGTTACAAGTAAGGAACATTGATTATAATTATACAAGTAAGGAACCAGTGATTATAATTACGAGTTCTATGAACACATTCATGCTTTTTACAAGGTGGAAACTCGTAATTACGGTAACTGCAACATGGCGTGAATGCACCGACTGCTTTGAAACAAGTGATTCGCAAAGGTTTCGAATCTTCACGAAGCTTGTTAACATGAAATAAAACAATGCAAAAGTAGTGGACTGTTATTTTAACGACTCCTTGCTCCTGTAATCGCTGAAGAGCTGTGATATTATAATTAAGGACGGTCACATTAACAGTATTTTAAACACATTCGCTCTGTATCTCCCACTGAGAATTGTTTTAGCATAAATTAAGTAATTATGTGTGCAGTGCCTTGTGTACGTGTTGAAAATTAGCAGCGAAGTTAAATTGCAAATGAGCTGGTGAATACCATTAATTACAAAGAGGGAATGCCTTTGATGGGTTATTCTGTTTCAACAAAGAAGGAAATAATCCTAATTTGTATTTTAGGTTCTCATGAATTTGTAATACCTAAATATTGTTAAGGATTTAATTTTCCTACTATCTATTTCAGAGGTCAATCCAGCAGAAACATTTAACCTGTGATAATAATTGCTACAAGGAAAAAGATGCCAAAACAACCAGCCAAATGACAATTAACGGGACATGATTAATAGTTCTCCTGTCCTTGATTTAATAAAGCTCCAAAACCACAAAACCATAAATGCATGTGTGTAAAGTAGCCTGTATGATTTGAGCACTACAAAGTCATAGATTTGTGTGAGAAAATGTGTCATTATAGAATTCTTGTGTTTTGTTATTTATTTTTAGGCATATTGTTGGGCTGAGTGAATATGGGTAGTTTCCTTTTATCATTGATGATGTTGAAAGCTAAAGTGATTGTAACTTTCCTTATCTAAACGTCCAGGTTAAATCCTACATTTTCAGTTCTAAGAAAGAATAAGAGAAAGAATAATAAACAACTTTAATTAAATGGAGTCAGATTCATTGTTATGGAGTCAGATAAATAACTGAATTATGCACGTCATCCCATTATTGGTTCAAAACAGCAGCGAAATCTTCCAGTCTTACAATATTATTCAGTCTCATGCATTTCCTTTCCATTTTTTCAGCCTTCCTTTAAATTCCAGCTCGATGCTGACTTGCAAAAGACTCTCTTCTTCCCACACCTCTTGCGGAGAGTGTTAACCTTTGCCCTCGCATGCATGGATGGCTTAAACCGTGTTCCCTACTGAGTGTCCGACTCCGGCACGACACACACTTGAGCCCTGAGGTTTACTTTTAAATGTGGGATTCCAGCTCACACATTAGAGGAATGTCAGGCCTGAACAAACACATTAACGTCACAGCAGAATCTCTCCTCCTCCTCCTCCTCTTCCTCACACCACTTCCAGATCTGTTTTTCAGCTCACGCTGACGTCACAGAGGCAGTTTTTAACAGAAGATGGTATGAGTGATCATGACAAGTAAATGGCTTTAGGGATAATGGACAGTCAGCTGATCATAATCACAAAATAAACCCTCTCAGAGATATAGCGCTGATATGAAATATAAACAGTAAATACTTACAGCCACAACTAGAATACATAGAAAACAATCAGCCCAGCAATAAAATGAAGAAAATTAAATGAATACTATTGGTTACTTATAAATTATTGGTACTATTGGTTATTTATAAGTTATAAACAAATTAAATATATATATATATACATACATACATATATATATATATATATATATATATATATATATATATATATATATATATATATATAATTTGCAATCTAGCTACATTTTCTTTGGTCTTTTGGATAGCTATTTAGCTATAATATAATGTATAATCTTCCTCTATTTTGAGATCTTTTTATCTCTTATTAGTGTATTCTTCTTCTAGGGCCAGACCATGTGTTTGTATTTTTGCTTTAACTGGAGACTTCTAGTCATCTAATGAAAAGGTTCCTGCTAACCCATGATTGGTCAGACCGCCTGTCAATCAAACTCCATGTGAAGGGTGAATTACCAGGTGAAGTGTTAAGTGTACGAGTATTCTGGCCCACTTCCTTAAGTACACTAATACTGCTGAACAAGAGTATTCTATATTCACCAGCAAATTAAAAATGACTCTCTTAATTAATTAACTAATTACCACTCTCATGTGAGATGCATTTTTACTATTTAGTTCCCTTAAATTAGGCCCGCAGCTGTCTCTCTCTCTCTGCTGGTTTTGTTTCAGATGCGTTCATTTACTGGGATGTACTAACTAGAGCACTGGATCATAACGGACAAGAACTGATCCAATCACTACAGCCGTAAATATCATGTGATCACTCTATATTAGAAATCTATGTAGCAGGGAGGGAACATTTCCACAGCATGAAGGTGAGATCTTACGGATTAATGAATGAATGAATGAATGAATGAATGAATGAATGACATTTGTTATGACATCCAGTCATTACAATACTCATGATAACTTTCTTTAACTCTACATTAAGTGAATCCACTTCACCAGATAACTAATCTTCGACAGCGACGCCATAGAAATATATAGAGCTACCGCAAAAAAACAGAAGAACAAGGACAATATTATAAAGATGAAT